>NC_066882.1:27252127-27439627 GCF_022985175.1 Labeo rohita | reverse complement strand
TACATATGTAATGGAGGCTGAAACACTGGTTCATATCCTGCTTGGAGTGAGTATGGTGAGTGGAACCAGAGGGGTTACACATATTTGTAGCTAAATAGCACATATTATTACATTTTGAAAAGGTACCGCCACAGCGACAGCTTTCAGACCATTTTCCAAAAGTGTCAGTTGGCTGATCGCCTTGAAAGTCCATAGATAACGCTATTAGTTCATACTGCTGTTAAAGGTAGGGTAAGTGATTTCTGGTAGCCAATGTTGATATTTGAAATCACCAAAACAAACACGCCCCTACCCCAAAAGAGACTCACCCCTATTTTGATAGCCCAACCCCACACATACGTACGCAACCCAGACAACGACTATGGCGGAATCTGCTGTGCCAGCCACCAGTTGAAGATGAACAAACAAGCAAACATGACACATGAGTATATTCAAGCAACAGCCAGCATATATTAGTTCTGTGAAACAAAGCAAAACCAATGTTACTCACCTATCGAGAACAAACAAAGCAACCTCAGTGTCCAATCGCAGGGCTTCCCACTCTCTCCAGCACTGGAAAGCTGATCTGATATTTACATGGGTCCCACTTCTTGCCTTATCACAGTGTTTCCCAATTCCACCCTGGTGAAAAAAACAGCATATGCTGGTAGTTTTGATGCTGGTTTATGCTGGTCCTTGACCAGCAACATGACCAGCTAAGACCAGCATAAACCAGCAAAGGAACAGCATAAACCAGCTAAGGACCAGCTTAAACCAGCATCAAAATATACTTAACCAGCATATGCTGTTTTTTTCAGCAGAGCTGTCCTTCGTATTGTATCTCTTATAACGAACATGTTTGTTCTATTCGTCCATAAGTGCCCTGCGAAGTGGACATCGCAGGATTTTCCGCCATGATTCCAGTTCGAAACTAGTGTATGTAGTGAATGTTCCATTCAGAGGGCATTAAACTGTGGAAGATGTGAATTTAAATTGTATTTATTTACAGAGGTATATGATGTCACACTTCACACTTCTCTAGTAAGTTTCATCTGTGTGTGAAGACGCTGCAGGCATCGGTGCAGCACAAATTGAATGAATGAATGAATGAATTAAATGAATGTTCCGAAGTGAAGTAAACCTAAACGGATTTCCCCTGCTCATAGGGAACAATGAACAATGTGTAGGGATCATATCAATCGGAACACAATTCATGCACATAGCATGAATCAGGTGTGGTAACTAAGCGAGACATGAAACATATGCAAGGCATGAGGACTGGTATTGGGAACCACTGCCTTGTCGTAAGCCTTCTTTTGTTCTGCAGACGTTTTTCTTTTTCTTTTTTTTTTTTTTTTTACATTTTTCTGACGTCGCTTGGCTCGGCAAATGTCCGTCCTGTGCTGAGCGCTCTCTCTCCTCCCCATCATGATTAGACACATCCCTTAGTGCTGATTGGTTACAAGTTTGGTACTTGGCCCACGTACATACCCACCTTTAACACTTTCTCCAACAAATGGATGCAGTTTGGTCAGGTGATATTTCACATATATAGAATCTCGAATGCTGTCTGTATGAATATACAAGTGAAATCAAGCCCATATTCTACTTGTGACTATCACCGGTAACTATAGAAAAAGTGACTAAAGATGTATCAAAGATGGCGACATCCACAATTGCTTATCATGTTTAACACAACAAAAGCTCAACTGAGGTGTGATTTCATCTGTCAAGAATGTTATTAACCAACCAGTTTTTATATCTCAGTAAAGAGTAAAGCATTTGAGTCATGCACAGACCAACAAAACTGTCTGAAGTAGCTCTGGTGGTAAGTAGTCATTGCATCTACACCTTCAGACACACAGCTCATTTCTGCATCACTTTAAGTCACCGAAACCACTGGACATATAAATGTGGGGCAGAGCAGCTCTTTTTGCACTGTATGACGTGACAGATAACTAGTTGTCCGGTGTGGTTCTGTTCATACAGCAGAACTTTGCTGAAAACACAGTTGTACAGGTGTAAGTGCAGTTATAAAATGTACTTGTCACTCCTGTAAATAAAGAAAATGTGTGTAAATGCAAACATATTAAAAGGATAGTTCTCCCAAAAATTAAAATTTTGTCATTAATTACTCACCCTCATGTCGTTCCAAACCCATAAAAATTTTGTTCATCTTCTGAACACAAATTAAGATATTTTTGATAAAATCTGAGAGCTTTCTGATTCTGCATAGACAATAATACAAGTACCGTGTTTAAAGTCCATAAAAGCAGTAAGAACATTAAAAGGCAGCGGCTATTTGCACTAAGTGAAAACAGCGATATTACACTATGTTAAAATAGCAGGATTTTTTGATATTTATAGTACTTATTGCAAAAAAAAAGTACTTATTTGCAAAAAAAAGCAATTATCTGGGCCTCAGTATTGTAGTACATTATAAAACAGTAATAACGTATTGAGTTTAAATTCTAGTTTTAATTCAAATAAATAAATGGATGCCACCTTATTAGGACAATAAAGCCCTCCCTACACCTACCCTAAACCTAACTGATACTTTATTTTCAACTTTTCGATTATTTCCTTCATTTTCTACTAAAAATAAATGCCTTTCTGATATGATATGAAATTTGAAAAGAGAGAAAAAAAAGTTTGCCAAAAGGCAGATTTGAACCCTGATCCATTGCATTGAAAAGACTTCAGTATGCACTTTACCAACTGCACTACTGGAGCTGTTGTATAGCAGGCATCTTTTGTAGTGTTCCAATCCTATTCCAATCACACGTTCGTGGGCGGAGATACTGTTAGCCTCTGCCAACAAGGCGGGCTATTTGCACTTAAATAGACACTCCATTATTTAAAATAGCCCATGTAACATCAGTGGTTCAACTGTAATGTTATAAAGCTATACGAATATTTTGCATGCACAAAGGAAACAAAAATAACAACTTTATTAAATGCTTTCTTTTCTTCCATGTCAGTGTTCAACGCACGTTCACAACAGTACTACGATGCATGTGTGTGTCTTCTGCTGCTTGTAAACAAACCGTAGCACATCATAACATTACAGTTGAACCACTGATGTCACATGGACTATTTTAACAATGTCCTTACTACCATTCTGGGCCTTGAACATAGTTGCACTGCAGTCTATGCGGGGTCAGAAAGATTTTGGATTTCATCAAAAATATCTTAATTTATGTTCCAAAGATGAACAAAGATCTTACGGGTTTAGAACAACATAAGGGTGAGTAATTAATGACAGAATTCTCATTTTTGGGTGAACTATCTCTTTAATGACTCAAATACAGGACTGACAGCCATATTCTTTTGCTGTGTGAACATTGCCTTCAAGTATAGGCCAAAACCTGTCAATGCCATCAAACTTTCATTCTTACCACTGTCTTGCTTTGCTTTCATATATTGTGACGGTTTAATTAGTAAAGAGTAGTATCTTGTTTAGTGCTGGGCCAGCGACTGGGGTTAATGTTTATCTTAGCTTACAGCTCCTCTTCTTCTCAGGCACGTTAATGATGCTCTGCACTGAAATGACCCAAAGGATAACCCAATTATGCTTGGACCTCAAGGGCAACGGCCTCTCTAGAAAAATCACCATAACTTCATCGCTAGGAACACACAAACCATGCCTTTGTAGGAATTAATTATGTTGTTTGTTAAAAAGTTGCCATTGAGCCTTTATTCTTTGACAGCTCTGCGTTTTCTAGCCAGAGGAAGTACGCTAGGGTGCCGATGTCTTTTATCATTAGTGACTTGATTTGACTTTAAAGCATGGTGCTAACTTTAACCTCTGTTAGACGACGATCGAGAAAGCGATCTACGAACGGCTGGCGAAATTACATTCTGACACTGCAGCTCTCTCTCCATTCCTTGACTGAGTGAATGGAAAGCAGTCAGGGTGGAATGAAGACATTTCTTGTGTGAACCTTTTGTCCTGAGGGACTGACTCACTAAAGCCCGTCTCATCTCCCTGTCCTTTGCGCTTAGTTGCCGTGGAAACCCAGAGGTAACTACTCCGAGGCTCGGAAACAGGAGCGCGATATTGACTTGGTGTCGGAATGCTCTACACAAGATCATCAGTCACATCACATTCCTCCAAACACAAACTCAATGGGCTCCATTATTCTTTCGCTCTTCAAAGCACACGGCTTGCTTGAAATAAGTCACCAACTGGTATTTTTCACGTGAAAAGCTCCGGGTTCTGGCAGCACAATGTTCAGTCTGACTGAAGGAAATGGAAACCCTGAACGTTCATTCTTTCCAGGACCTGCTCTGCAGAGCTTGAGGGGAAGACGCACATGTTTTATTGATTTAACGCAAAAACACACATGCATGAGCTTCATAGTAACTTGTCCTCTACCATGCCATCACAGAAAGACTCGTGTTTATGAGGCGTCCAGAACCTCTCGCCCAGCCTACTGTCGGTTCCGCTTCAGCAGTGCAGGCGAGGGCAGCTGAACTACCGTAATCGCTGCATCAATTACATGCATCTGCGGAGAGCGCTTGTTACTCAATATGTATGAGATTAGAGGCCCGAGTTCAATTGCCTTATTCATGTTTGTGAGGGAACAATGTCAGGAGAAATTACAGAGTGCACTACTTTTTTTTTTCTGTACTTTTGTTCTCCTGCTCATGTCTGCTTTATACGGACACAATAAGACTTTCTTTTCACCTGCTGGAGAAGCTGTCGGGTCTTACTGATATGGACTGTTATGTTCTTAAACGTTGCTTCATTATGTTGCATGTGCTCATTTGTCATGCAGAGTATTATGCCGATGCCGGCTTTAAGGTTTAAAATATGCATGTATTTTTGACGAGTATTAATTATGGCATCTTACATCATGCACTCTAGTTCTGCATCTGTTTATATGTCTACTGTTGTCTGCATTCTTTGAACTACACCACGAAAATGTAATACGATTTTTTCTGTATTTCATTGCAAAAAGGCTAGTTAGTACTGTAGATCAAATGCTGCTGAAAAATGTGTGTTTAAACCCTAAACAGACATGAGTGGAATGTGATTAGCCAAAAAATCATCTTGTGTCAGTTTTTATATCATCTGGATGTAAGTAATACACATCCAAAGGAATTTTTGATATTTTGAATTTTATGAGTATATCTCTTAGGATATTTGATGCAAAAATATGTAATATTTAAAATAATATTTTCATATTTCATATCTATTATCCAAGGTGACTTTAATTTAAAGTTTTTAAAAGTTAATTTTAAGTTATTTAATTTAAAATACACTGCAACAGTCTCAATTTCTTGGGAATCAAACCCATGACTTTAACAACGCTAGTGCCACTATCTGTAATACTTTTAACTAGATGCTTATTAGCATGCATATTACTAGGATGTTGGCTGCTTATTAATAATTCTTATTCTGCATGATCATATTTTAGATTCCTTAATCCTACTCCATACCTATACTTATAACCACCATATTAATAATTTCTATTAATAAGCTGCAAATACACTCTAAAAATGCTGGGTTAAAAACAACCCAACTTGGGTTATATGGCAACCCAGCACTGGATAAATATTGGACAGAATACATGCTGGGTTAATTGACCTACTGGTTGGTTTAAATATTGGGTTGTAAAATCAGCTATTGTTTAGAAATTATTATATTGCTGGCTAAAAATGGGCTGGAAATTAAAAATCACACACAGAATTGGAAAAAAATGATAACCAAAAGATGAACATTTATTATTAAGTAAGAACACTCACAGACAAAAATTATAAGACAAATTGAATTTATTTGGGTGAATACAGCATAGTTTACAATATTAAACTCATTTAACAAGCATTTTAGAAATAAAAAATGGAGCATTTAAAAGTAGCATTTTAATTTAAGTGTATTCAACCGTTCCCTGTATTCACTTTTCACTGAAATAATGCTAATTCTCATGTCGGCGTGTCATCAAAATCTAAGCCCGGATAATGGGCTTCTGTTCGCTGAGGAACCATGAACTTTAGACCGCCGCCTCACATTTCACTCATAGCTGAAAGATGCCATGACTGATTCCGTAGCCAGCCCATAAACAAACAGTACTGAGATTAGAGACCATATTTTAACATCAAAATAGATTGAATTCTATATTATAACGAATAAAATCCATTTTTGTTATGCATAGCAAAAGGCGTTTCCATCATGTGCAACGAACTGCAACAATTTAGCTGACTGACTTATCGTTCTTGTATATTGCTTTGCATAAATAATGTAATTTACAGCACAGTAAAGACTTTATAACTTAAATAAAAAGTATGCAAACCTTAATTTCACTGAAGAAGTGCACCAAATCGGTGGCGCTGAGAACCGCTGTCTCCTGTAGAGAGAACTCAAAAAGAATACGCTCTGACTGTAGCTCAGAAGCTGGGTTGTTTATTTGGAGACAGACTTAACTCAGTGGTTGGGTAGAAAAAATAACCCAATATTTAATAAACCATTAAAAAATGACCCAGCAGCTTAGTTACAGAAAAACTACCCAGCACCAGGGTAAAAAAATTAAAATAACTCAATAAAATGACCCAACAAGGTGAACCCAGCATTTCGGTTTAAAAAAAAATAACGCAGCATTTATTAGAGTGCAGGAAAAAACCTGGGTAAAAATATTAAAAAACAGCCCAATAAAATAACCCAGAAGGCTTAACCCAGCATTTTTTAGACTGTAGGAGGGTACTGAGACAAAAGGCATAGTTAATAGTGAGAACTGGTCCCCAAACGAAACTATCTTGTCAAAGTTTTTATTAGAATGAGTTCCTTAGATATATAATTGTAGGACGTAAAACACTTTTTGGCCAACTAAAATCAATAAGATTAAGTAGTTTGTGAATGACATGTTTGTCTGTAAAAGCTTATACTGAAAGAGGATCAAGCTCTAAAAATGTGATGGTATATGGTGGTTTTTAATCAATAACCCATCCCTTATATCCTGCTGTAGAGAAAGAACAATATCCAGGACCCATGTTTCACCTCTTTTACCCCATCTTCTTCCAGCAGAATGTCTTCAGCCTTGTTTCTGTTTCAGCAAGCTTTACCTCTAGAGCTGCACATTTTGCGCTTGTTGTCAGGTTGCTGGTTGCACATGGACTCACGGGAGATGCCAGTGAGTGATCTGAGGTGACAGCCCAGCACGACGGCAAGTGAGCGAGAATTTATGCCCCCCTCCACATATACACTTTGCCGCGACATGGCCCTGCCAGTGTCCCATGGGCCTCCAGTTACTGGAGTCATGGGAGATGCTGAGACCCCAGGGTTCATAATTTAATTATATGTAAGAGAGAAAGAGAGAGAGAAAGTAGGGTCTGATAGCATACGACACATTACTTAAAACCAAACACACATGCTTGCCCCCACCCCATCACTCACACATATAAACACACACACAGAGCTGTCCATGGAGAGGATTGGTGGAAGGAATTACATTAACATGGCTGTAAGCTGAGGGGGGTTTGATACTCATGCAACCTGATTGCAGCAGGAGGAGCGTGAGGGATGGGGATGAGCGCCGGCGCTGCTGTCCTCTACCCCGCGGAGATGTTTATCCAAATGAGAGTGGAGAGAGCGGCGGCATGCTCATACTGAGGCCAAGATGCCTTCCTCAGCCACTGCATTGGTTTAGCCTGCTGGGGGAAATGTTTTCTGTCTCCCTGCTTTTGAGCAATTCTTCTTCATAAGTTTCTACTTGAGTTGTGTTTTTCTTGCTGTGTGCCATGGCTGAAGATGAAGATGGTGAAAATAAAAATGGCGATGATTTTGATGGTGATGGTGATGATAGTAATGATGATAGTGATTGGAGGTGATGATGAAGAATGAGCTAGTGATAAAAGTGGTGGTGAAAACAGAATTACTACTGCTGCTGCTGATGGTGGTGACCATGATTTGATGATGGTGATAACAGTGGTCGTTATTATGATGGTAATTTAAGTGAGGATGATGATGACAATTATGCTGATCATAACTGTGTTGATGATGTTAGTGATAACACTGATTGTACATCAACAGTGCTTTAATGTCCATTATGGTGATTATAGTGATAGTGATGATATAGTGATGAACAGTGGTAGTGATCATGATGGTGACAATGTTGGTAATAACAGTGGTGGTGATTAGGATTAAGTTACTGATTAACAGTGATGATAACGCAATGGTAGTGATAAAAATAAAGTCATGACAACAGTGGTGGTGATTGTGATGGTGATATAAAGTAGCAATGATGATTACAGTAGTGATGGTGATGATAACAGTGGCGGTAATGAAGATAAAGCTGGTCAAAGCAGTGGGGTTTCATGATAGTGGTGAGCATGATGGTGATAATGTGATGATGCTGATAACAGTAGTGGCGTTTAGGATGGTGTTAAAGATGATGATGATGATACTGATGATAATTGTAATGATTATGATAGTGATGATACAGCGATGATGGTGATGGACAGTGGTAGTGATTATAATGGTGACAATGTAATAATGTTGGTAATAGCTGTGGTGATTAAGATTATGGTAATGACCATTATAGTGTCAGTGATGATGATGATAATGCAATGGTGATGATGAAAATGAAGCTGGTAATAACAGTGGTGTTGATTGTGATGGTGATAAAAAGTGGCAATGATGATTGCAGTAGGGATGGTGATGATAACAGTGCCAATGATGAAGATAAAGCTGGTCAAAGCAGTGGTGAGCATGATGGTGATAATGTTATGATGGTGGCAATAGTGGTGGTGCCTATGATGGTGTTAAAGGAGATGTTGGTAATAACAGCGGTGGTGATTGTGATGGTAATTAAACGTGGTAGTGATTGCGGTTACAGTAGTGATGGTAATGATAACAATGACGATGATGAAGATAAAACTGGTCAAAGCAGTGGGATTTCATGATAGTGGTGAGCATGATGACAATGATGTGATGATGGTGATGATGATGATGATGATGATAATACTGATGATGATGATGATAATGATGGTGAAGATGATGATGATGATGATGAAGGCAATAACAGTGGTGGTATTGATGTCCTCTAAATCAGCAGTGTTTTTATGTTGGTGGTGATTATAGTGGTGATGATGATAGTGATGATGTGTATGATAGAGTGATGATGGTGATGGACCATGTTAGTGATCTTGATAGTGACAATGTTGGTGATAACAGTGGATGATGATGATTATTGTGATAATGATGGTGATCATAGCATTCTTTGTGGTAATTGTGATGATGATAGTGATGAACAGCAGTGGTGATTATGACAGTGACAATGTAATGATATTTGTGATCATGGGTGGTCATTATGATTTGATAACAGTGGAAATAATGACAATCATGCTGATGATGTCTGTGATACTGATGTGACGACAGCGACGGGTATGATGTTGGTGATGATGATTATATAGTTCTCATAATGTGATGATACAGTGTGATTATGATGGTGAAAACAGTAACAATGTTCCAAAGTTTGTTGTTGTGAGTTATATTTCCACTTCACTTTGGTTTACAACACTACACACACTATAAAGTATCTCTACCACTCTTTGAAGAGGAAAGTTGAGAAAAAATCCATCTAGATCCACAAATAAAGCCAAGATGTCATTGGCCATAAGGTATGAATCGACTATCCTACTACAACTGGCCCAAGGCTGTTCTACACCACTGAAACCCACATTACCACATCAGTCGCTACAGCTACTGCTGTAGTACATTATACATTACAATGCTGTATTATACATTCTACACATACTGAGCTGTCCATATTAAACAACACTAGATTTTTAACAAGGCTTTAATAAAATAGAGATATTATAATTACCCAGTGCTGATCCAGGCACAAAACACTTTCTGGCTCCTTTGCAATAGCCTCATCCATATCCCATCAACTGAAGCCTTTAAAAACCAGACAGTGAAATCTCACTGACACATTGAACACTGTCTATTTCTCCGAGACAGCTGGCTGCCTTCAGTCTGTGAAAGAGGTGGACGGCCACAGACAGCAGACAGAACTGGAATAATGGAGGAGCAACATTCCAGCAGCTAATTTTAAAAAAGGCATCTTATCTTCATCGCATTTCATGGCATCATGAGTTTTGTCTCAAAACTGTGGCATGTGATGTATAAAACAATAATTCGTCAAGTATTACCTTGGAGCAGAAATCTCAAGAATAACATTGCAGTAAATCACAAATGGAATATGGGGAATATACAAAAGGGAAGGCAGGGGTAAAAGAGAGAAAGAGACTAGGTGGGAATTTCACATCAAAGAGAGGATACTTTCACTTTCCCAAGGCAAGCCTCCAGCTTAACCTGCTGCTTTTCCTCACGGAGAGAGTTCATTCCTGGTGCAGTGAGAAGAGGGAAAGGGGAGGCAAGGGAGAGAGAAAACCAGCAAGAACAAGCAACATCGCTTTGCAGAAAGGCCTAAGTAAAAGCCTTTGTTGGCACTGCAGAGTTTTTCAGTGTGATAGCTGGGAAATAAAGTAATAAAAAGCTCACATTTCAAAACAGAGTTACAAGCCTAGATGTTAATCCACATGCTTTAACAAATTGAGTCGTGGTGCTCAGTTGGACAGCATTAGTTCAAAATGTGCAGTGCAACATTTCTGATGTTTTTGAGTAGATAAATAGACCAAAATTGGAGCTGATTATGATGGTGTTGACAGAAGCAGTAATGACAATGATGATAGTGGTGACCACAGTGGTTGTGATAATGATGAGGTGGTGGTGATTTGATGATGATAATGATAACAGTGGTAATGATGAAGATGAAGCTGGTCAAAGCAGTAGTGTTTTCATGAGCATGATGGTGATAATATCATGATGGTAAGAACAGTGATTGTAACAAAAATACAATAATTGTGATAAGGATGTTGAAGTGATTGCAATGGTGATGACAGTGATAGTTATGATGACATCGATTCTAATAATAATTGTGATTATGATGATGATAACATTGGTGGTCTATGACTGTAAAAGTGATGATTATGATGATGGTAATAACGGTGATGGTGGTTATAATTATAGTAAAAGTGCAATAATTGTGATGATGATGACAATGATGGTGATTACGATGGTGATGACACTGATGATTATGGTGACAATAATGCTGATAATATCATCATGATGATAATAAAAGTGATGATTAAGTAATGATTATGATGGTAGTAATAACAGTGGTGATGATTATGACTGTAGTAAAAGTATACTAATTGTGATGATGATGATGATGGTGGTGATGGTGATTACGATGGTGACAAAAGTGGTGATTATGATGATGATGATTATAATTATAGTAAAAGTGCAATAATTGTGATGATGTGATAATGATGAAAGCAGATTCTTGCACTATTCTTTATGTCTGTAATTATAAGTGTCTTACGGTATTGCAATTCTGTTTGGTACATGAGTTTGTCTGTGAGGCTAAAGACAAAGTAGAGGAACCAAATTCAAATCTGTTCAAAGAGAGTAGGACAGCCTCTTGAAAAGTTATATGAACTTTCTTATCGTAAGAACCTCTTAAGGCTGGCTAAGAATATTGTTTCTAATCCTAGTCATGTATTGTCGATCTAATCGTTGATTTAAAGTCCCAAGATTTATTCGAGTGAAATTAAAACATTCAGGCTGTCCTAGAGCTGAACAAGGTCCATATGAAATGAAAACAGCAGGATTTTATTTATTGTGTTTATGTTTGTGCATTGTGTTTGTAAAGAGTGTGCAGAGTGTAAACATGTAATGCGAGATAAATTTCAGACTTAAAAGTTTGAGAATAAAGTTATATCTATCTATCTATCTATCTATGATGACAAGATGGTGATTACGATGGTGATGACACTGATGATTATGATGACAATAATGCTGATAATAATTGTGAGATATGGTAATAGCATTGGTGGTCATCATGATGATAATAAAAGTAATGATTATGATGGTAGTAATAACAGTGGTGATGATTAAGATTGTAGTAAGAGTATAATAATTGTGGTGATGATGATGATGGTGATGGTGATGGTGATGGTGACTACGATGGTGATAACAGTGATGATTATGATGACAATGATGCTGATAATAATTGTGATTATGATGGTGATAACATTAGTGGTCATTACGATGATAAAAGTTTTGATTATGATGATGGTAATAACAGTGGTGGTGTATATGATTGTAGTAAAAGTACAACAATTGTGATGATGATGTGATGATCATGATAGTGATTACAATGGCGATGACAGTGATGATTATGACGACAGGGTGAATAATAATTGTGATTACGATGGTCAATAAAATCAGTGGTCATTATGATAATAATGAAAGCAATGATTACGATGATGATTATAACAGTGGTGGTGATTATGATTTGTAGTAGAAGCACAATAATTGTGATGATGATGATGATTATGATGGTGATTATGATTGTGATGACAGTGATGATTATGATAATGATGCTGATAATGATTGTGATTGTGACAGTGATAACATTGGTGGTCATTATGATGATAATGAAAGCGATGATCACAACGGTAATAACAGTGGTGGTGATTATGATTTGTAGCAAAAGTACAATAATTGTGATGATGATTACAATGATGATTATGATGGTGATGACAGTGATTATTATGATGACATTAATGCTGGTAATAATTGTGATTATGATGGTGACAACATTGGTGGCCATTATGATGATAATAAAAGTGATGATAATGACTGTAGAAATAGTACAATAATTATGATGATGATGGTGATAATGCTGATAATAATTGTGATGATCATGAACAGTGTTGTGACGACCATAAACAGTGTTTATGATGATGATAAAAGTGATGATTTTGATAACAATGCTGATGATAACTGCGACTATGGTTTATGACAGTTTTTATGTTTATGTTGGTGATTATAGTGGTGGTGATGATGATACTGATGATGACATTAATGAACAGTGGTAGCGATCATGATGGTGACAATGTGATGATGTTGGTAATAAAAGCGGTGGTGATTATGATGGTGATGACAGTGATGAGGATGATGATGATGATGATGATGATGATCCTTGCTGAGAGAGTTCATACCCTGGCAGTTAGTCCACATGTTCCAAAAGAGTGAGTCATGGTGCTCATCTGGATGATGTGAGCTCAAATTCAGTATGGAACAGTTCTGATTATGTTCATCTTTATCTGCTGTACTGATTAAATAATGGCAAAAACACCAAAATTAAAATAAAATTATGCTTTGAAAAGTTTGAAAGCTTAATGTAATTAAAATGTTAGTCATAATTAATTAAACATGTTTTTTTTATATATATTACTAATTAAAATATCCATTACTGCACACTATTTAAAACTCATTTGAAATATGAAAGCTTGTTGCTTACTTCAATGTCTTCAAGTATTGAGTCCATGCTTGATACTTTGAAACGTTAGGAAATAAACTTCTAATAAATTATATGCATTTAACATATATTTAATTTTAGTAATTTTATTCCTCCTCTTTCTATCATATATGGCATTGTACCAGCCATTTCCTCTGCACTGCAGTCTGAGCTATACCTGATACACACCATTACTGACACTCAAAGGCAATTACTGTGTGTCCAGTCTGCCTGTGCTGCTATGGGATCTCTGTTTCCCCTCTCTCTCTTTCACTTTCTCAGTTTAAACCTGTTGTTTCTTGTATTGGACCTTGTCTAACAGTTTCCACTCTCCCTGCTGACAGGCCTGAAGCATAGGGAGTTTGCAGTGCATGTATAGATGTTGGCGTTTGCATATGTGTTTGCCCGCATGTGTGGGTTTGTTTATGGACAGGGAATGTGGTCGACTTCCAATATAGGCAGCTACTTTCCAAGAAGGCTTCGAAACTGTCAAGTGACTCATTTGGAATGCTCTTAGATGCTTGGAAGACTCACAAGTGATAATGTTGGTAAATCCAGAAATCCAGAAATGTGGTGCTGGACCACATTCTTATTTTTTTACAATGTGTAGTTTCATTTCCTAGCAGTTAAAAAAAAATCTATATCAGTATTCCTGAAGGTCGATGAATACAGGAATATGAATGCAGAATTAAACCTTAAACCTCTATTCCAGTGCTATTCTCTGTGTGGCCTTCACATCACAAGTTCAAGAATCAAAGCAGCTTAACAGACACCTTTCAAAAGAGTGTACATCAGCGCTTTAAATGTGCATGCTATCTATAAATTCATCCCCTGCCAATTAGCCTCACAGTATAATTTTAATTACAAATTTGAATAAGCACAAACAGTAAGAGCCAGTGAGTAAGAACTAGCATCGCTTGCAAGATCTTAATTAAGAGTGTTTTGATGAATCTATTTTCGGCAAAAACATTGATCAGACACTCAGAACGAAAGGACAACCTTGATGTTGAGACATGAATGATGATTATCTGTTATTATTTATGCTTCACAGCTTTTTAATTCAGTTGTTTTATTTTTTATTTCATGTTTTCATCATTTTGATGGTATGTTTCCAAAGGAAAGGATCTCTATTATTGCTTAAAGGAATGATTCGCAAAATGGCTCTCTCCCAGGCCATCCGTGATGTAAATGAGTTTGTTCCTTCATCAAATCCACAAGTAATCCACACAACTCCAGTCCATCAATTAACCTCTTGTGAAGTGAAAAGCTTTGTGTTTGTAAGAAACAAATCCATAATTGAAGCATTTTAATGTCACTTCTGGCCAACATACCAGTCTGTATTTCATAATAATGCTTTCTCCATTGAAAAAGCCCATCCCCTGTTGTCCTCTCACATCAAAATTCATACTTGTTTAGAGCTGTTTTTGCTTGTAAACAATTGATCTGTACATATTTCTCTCCTGATTAATACAAGATGACTTTTTCACTAGAGAAAGAAATATTATGGATAGAAGACTCATATTTAAGCAAGAGTTACATCATAATGAAGTATTTGTTTATTACAAACATTCAGCTTTTCGCATTAAAAGATGTAAATTGATGAACTGAAGTTGTGTGGATTATTGTAATGTTTTTATCAGCTGTTTGGACTCTTAGTCTGACAGCACCCATTCACAGCAGAGGACCCATTGGAGAGCAACTGATGTAATGCTAGATTTCTCCAAATCTGTTCCCATGAAGAAACAAACTCACCTACATCTTGGATGGCCTGAGGGTGAATTTTTAGCAGATTTTCATTTTTAGGTAAACTCTTCCTAGATACTATAAAGTAGTAGTAGTATTAACCATAACTTTATCAATATCTCTTCCCACACCCTTTATGCCATTCTAAATTACAAAAGGTCAGCTGTAATTGAGGTATTTTTGGACACACATTTATTTTATTTATTTTATTTATTTTATATACATATACATATACATATACATATACATATTCTTTTTTGGTGAACATTATGAATTAAACTACTAGTAAAATTTATTGTAATGTAATTTTCAGGTTCATAAAGAATAATGGCAAAAAGAATATGAAATCATTGCAAAATGGTATCACATTGCGATAATAATATTATCATAGTAATATTACTGCTATAATATTATCAGTAAATTATTATCAGAGTCATGCCTGCATACAATCAAATTTATATACGCTAGAACATGTCTAATATCACAACAATGGAAAGGCTTGCAATCAGCCACAGGATTTAATCAGGCGAGATAATGGAGTGATCTATTTTTGATTGCTATAGTTATCCCTTCACAGTAAGAGGTTAGCATTACGAGAAAATTCCCCTACGTCACAGTATTCCCTAGTCATCCACAGAAACCCAGAAATAGAGCGGGGGTTAAGTGTACCATCTGGGAGTAATTAATACTTAATTAGTGTGTGAGGTGTTGAATACTCGTTAGGGGGGACATTTGGGAGCACCTTCCGTCTCCTAAAAATATCCTGTGTTCTGCCAAAACTGACTATGCGCAAACAGCCTCGGAGCCTCTCGTTGACATTTAAACACGTGAAGTGTCCACAAGAAAACTGAATCATTTGTTTCAGCACCTCAGATGGTATTCGGTTTCATCAAACAAACATGATTACAAAGCTGTTTGCTTTTTTCAATTTCATAAATTAAAGCATCTCTAGATTTACTATTCATTACCTACACTCCTCAGTGCCCAATTTTACACGTGCAAAGCATCTGATGAGTCAAATTAAATGTTCACGTGTTCATAATAGACAACACAGATGAGTCACAGCATGTCTGGAAACTGTTAGTTTATTATTATTATTATTATTTTAATGATATAAATTCAAAACTTCTGAGAATATTTGATTTTAAAGGGTCTGTTTTGTAGACTTTATTCACCAATTTAAAAAGTATGAGTAATTTGACTTGTCGCTGGTGTCAACATAAAAACAAAGTGTGTTGGAGCAGTGGCACAGCGAAGCATTTTGCTCATGTTATGTAAAGAGCTGTTAAAACCAGTTTTAAGTCTAATCAGGACCCTGTGTGTGTGTGTTTACTTTTTCTTGTCAGCTGTCCATAATAAAGGCAAAAAGCCAATAAAAGAAACGATGTGTTAAAAATGATTCAGTTCATTATAAATGACATAATCAGCATAACAATTAGAGTGAAAGTCTAAATTTTAAAATTAACAAAATTCGAGAATGTTTAACACTACTGTTCAAAATTTGCAATATTTAATATTTACCGATGGATCCTCTACAGTGAATGGGTGCCATCAGAATGATAGACCAAACAGCTAATAAAAACATTATTAATGCACATGACTCCAGTCTTCAATGTTCAATGGTCTTGTGAAGTAAAAATCAGCATGTTTGTAATAAACAAATCCATTATTAAGACATTTTAACTTTAAAGGGCAAGTTCATAATCCATAACAACGCAGATTGTTGTGATGTTTTTTATCAGCTTTTTTATCTGACGGCACCCATTCACTGCAAAGGATCCACTGGTGAGCAAGTGATGTAATGCTAAGTGATGTAATGCAAGATTTAAAGTTAGAAACCATACAGAAACAAAAAATTTAATTACAGGAAGCTGGGAAGCCTGTGCCATGGGTAGGAATGAAAAAGATACTCCTAACACTTCCAGGTACATTTAAAGTTCCTGCTTTTGACACCACAATAACTCAGCACACTGAAAGACGGGTCACATGAGAGGCAGCTTCACGTGCGATTGGAGCTCAAATCGCTTCATCGCGAAAGCAAAGGCGTTCTGCGCTTCCATCAGTTTCCCGGGCCTTTGCATAAGCCCCTCAGATCATCTCTCAGTTCAAAGAGAAAAAAAAGCACACGGCTCAAGACAGCTTTTAGCCTCTCTGTTTCAACAGCTGTGTGCCTCTGCATCTGTTAGGATGCACGTTTCGGGTTTTCACGCTGCTCTTTTGGTTTTCCTTTCTTTCCCTGCCAAGAGTCAAAATCCCTTTCATAAGAGCCGCAGGCGAGCAACTACAGTACCTCCGCTGGTGAGAGACACTTAGTAAAACAATACAAGACAACCTTTTATTATCGCGGTACCTCATTACTTTTTAACGAGTATAATCCTAACATGCTACTACTCATGAATAATTTAAGGAGGAGAGCTCACCCTGGAGTGACAGCAGAACAGGAGGGAAAGTTACAAAGAGCGAGTTTATGACTTCAGCTGCAGCACTTATAATTAAGATCGCTTCATGGAAAGTACCTTTTAATTGCACCGTCATTGATCCACGGGAAAGGTGAGGCAAAAGCCTTTGATAACTAGTTAATAACACAGTGACATGAACACGGGTATCGTCAGCCACGGCTCGTGCCCTTTATAGTGCTCTTTGAATCGGCGGCGAAATGGAAACCGCGCTGATAACTCTCTTTTAGTCGTCTGTCATAAGAGACGGTTACAGCGTACAGAGGTGTCTGGGTTCACCTCACACTCATTAAAATCCAATACAAAACAATTACTGTTTCACTGACTAGATTTAGCTGTAAATTACATTGTAAATGGATGAGATTATGAAGGTAAAGGTCTGGAGGGGAAAATGTTTGTTTATCGACTGCCTTGTCATCATCTCAGAAGGAATACGGGGCTTGAAAGTGATTTTGTGATGATTTTGGAGTGCCGTACGAGACCTTTCCAACCCTGAATGCAGAAGATGTTGTTTTCATAAATGACTTAAAGGCCCGATGGCTGTGAAACCCATGAATCATCAGGTGAGCTGAGATATTGGGGTGAATGTGTTAAGTGAGGACATGAGGATGAAAGGAAACATTAGCGCTGTGTTGAGTGTGGAAAGCCTCGGGCTGGATGCTGTGTTTCGAAGAATTGCTTCACGCTGCTGGTTTGGACACATTAACTAGCATTCCAGCTGAATATGAAAACACTTGCTTTCTTTCCAAAGCTGTATCCACACTGCAAAGGTGGCACAGAAGCTGCATCTAAATTGGAATATACTATAAAATAGTGCTTAATGGGTCCCAGACTGCTCCCACTTATGAAAATTAATTTTCGAAAGAGGCCTAATAGTCGACTAAACATTAATCGATGAGAAGTGACTGGTTGACCCAATTTTAATTGGATGGATGGTCATGAAGTCATCATTAAGCTGGTATATATTTATAAATTTGCAGTGCTGATCTATGGCAATACGTTTTTTTTTATATGTGAATGCTGTTGTAGATAAATATTACAATACAAGTTTAGTACAAAGCTTTGTTTATTAATAATAATAATAATAATAATAGGTTAGCAATAACGTTACATCATGTAAACATTTTAATTTGAGCTGAATGAAAGCAGTACATGAGCCCACAAATTTAAGCCATATGTCGGCTTTGTATTCTGTTTTGCAATCTGGTCTTCTTGTTTTTACATTTAGCATTCCTGCTGTTAGACTTTGGTAAAGCATGTCAAGTTTAACTGGATAGCGCATTTTACAAAAGCCAGAAATATCTGTATCAAATATATACTATTCCCTACTGTACAGTATGCAAAAAACAGTACGCCAAAAGAGTGGTATGAATTCAAGTATTTGAAAAACAGTTGGCAAAAAGTACCCAGATGACCAACTACTTCTGCCCTTATTCTGAAGTGCACATCCGATGTACATGAGGCTACAAGAGAGGGTTTACGACCGGCAGTGAAGCAACGCAACTGATGCTGACAGGTCATGCAATAGAAACAACAACATGGTGGACATAATACATCCAAAATTTAATTTATACTACCCACACTCTAAAAAAAACGATGGGTTAAAAACAACCCAACTTGGATTATGTGCCAACCCAGCGCTGGGTAAATATTAGACAGAACATATGCTGGGTTATTTTGACCCAGTTGGTTAAGTTAAATGTTTCTACCCAACATGCTGGGTTGTTATATTTAAGGCAACTATTGTTGAAAAATTATTATATTGCTGGCTTAAAATGGGCTGGAAAATAAAAATCTCACACACAGTGTTATAGGGACAACACCAATAATCAAAAAATTAACATTTATTATTAAATGTCGGACAAAATGGACACCCATGGACAAAAATGTAAGACAAACTGAATTTATCTGAGGAATACGGCATAGCTTACAATTGTACACACATTTAAGCTTGTTTAACAATCATTTTAGAAATTAAAAATGTAACATTTAAAAGTAGCATTTTAATTTAAGTGTATTCAACCGTTCTCTGTAATCACTTTTCACCGAAATAGTGCTAATTCTTGTGCTGGTGTATCACCAGAATCTGAGCCAGTGATGATCTGCTATTCGCAGTTGGAACTATGAACCTCAGTCTGCCGGAGCCTGCACTGACTGTAACTCAGCAGCTTGGTTGTTTCGTCTTAGACAGGCTCAACCCATGTTGGGTAGAAAAAACCCAGCGTTAAAAATGACCCAGCAGCTTAGTTACAGAAAAACTACCCAGCACCTGGGTAAAAAAAATACTAAAAATAACCCAATAAAATGATCCAACAAGCTGAACCCAGCATTTAGGTTAAAAAAAACAACCCAGCATTTTTTAGAGTGCAGAACAACTGAAGAGTTCAGATGCAAAACCAGCTAAATCAATCTGACGTATTTCTTTAAAATGAGCAGTTCTTTCTGGCTACTTTGTATAGGTTTCTATGTAAGTACTGGTGCTTCTGATTGGGCTGAGGCTGGAATTTAGCGAGTACAAAAAGAATTTGATGGATGTATAATATGTGTCAGGATCATTTACTCAGTGTCATTATCTCATTTTTGGCTGAGATGGCCTTTAGCTGGTTTTGCATCTGAACTCTTCAACTACTCTGCACCTGGGTAAAAATATTAAAAACACAATAAAATGACCCAGCAGGCTGAACAGCAATTGGGTAAAAAAAATAACCCAGTATTTTTTAGAGTGCATATTCATACTATAGCCTATAGAACATATTCTAGTGCCAATGTATCGCCAAAATCTGAGCCAGCTGATGGGCTGCTATTCACTGGGGAAACTGCAAACCTCAGATCGGCATCTCACATTTCACTTTTAGCTGAAAGATGCTATGACTTACTCCATAATCTGCCCATAAACAAACAGTACTGAGATTACAGAACATAAAATCATAATAAATTAAAAATTTAGCATTATAATGAATAAAATCACTTTATGTTAGGCAAGGCAAAAGGCGTTTCCATCATGCGAAATGCCTGCTGCTGACGCATTTAGCTGACTGACATGTGCACCGATTAGGCGGCACTGAGAACCGCTCTCTCCTGAAGAGGACGCAAAAAGCATGTGATCTGACTTTAAATCAACTGGGTTGTTTTATCGGACTAAGGTGGAGAGGTGTATAGTTTCAGCTGTCAGTGAGACTGACCCAGTGACTAACCCAACTGCTGGGTAACACAAAAACTACCCAGCACTGGAAAAAGCAACCCACCAAATGCGTGCACCTACTCAGACAGTACAGGATTTCGGATGCAACGATGGACTTGTGGAAGTTAAAGTTTGCTCCCTTACAACAAGTGTCAGTTGTTTTGGAATTTCAGGAGAAGAAATTAAGATATTAGACAAGAAAAAAGTCTCTGACAGTGCAGAACTGTAAATATGACAACAGATTAAATTAGTATCATAAACGTGACTATAGTCGACTAATGGCTTAAATGAACGACTAATGGTCGACTAGGAAAATCTTTGGTCGAGGCAGTCTAAATGGGTCACAGAAGCATATAAGGGTGTGTTCACACTTGTAGTTCGGTTCATTTGGTTTGGACCAGAGAAAAATGATACATTTGGTCCTAGTCCGCTTAGCATTCACAGTGGTATTTTTGAAAGTGAACCTAAAGATACTGAACCTAAAGGCATAGTGATACATACACAAGCTGATTGGTTGGGTTGAATGACATATGTTTCATGACGGAACACACCGAACAAATGTGTTCGACTTAAACTGCTGCTGTACCCGTTCACCAATCTGTCTGCTGAGTGTCGATTTAAGTCGAATACACCTAATCCCGTCTGCTGGACGAAATGTGTTCATTGTTGTGTATATGATTTTATTTTCAGCACCTGCAAACTCACAAAGAGCTCATAAAAGGCACTTTACCTCCTCGTTGCTCCACGTTTGCCTTCGGCTCATATTGTTTTGGAGACCGCTTGTTCCCTTCATGAAATCATGTTGCATAGCATTGAATGTTGTCATTACTTCCTGTTTTCAGTTCGTTTATAAGTATTGGGTCCATATTGCGTTCATATTTCATTCTAACCACACTGGAGTTCATTTGGTCTTTCAAGGTCTTTTTAGTGGTCTCGTTCTGCTTGTTTGATGCGCACCAGGGTTCGGATGGCAGCGTTCACACTTACTCAAACGAACCGCACTAACAGAGCAATCACACCAGAGTTTGTTTTAATGGAACCAAACACGACAAGTGTGGACACACCCAAAAACTCCAGTGAATCACAATTGTACTAAACAGTGTATTGCATGCTTGAACGTGACATGCTGAATGTCATGACAACAAGTTTAATGCAGCTTTAATGTTGGTGTGCTTGAAAAGACGGTCTAATTAATTGGCTAACTTAGCAAAACAGCAGTCACATTTGATTCTGAACATCTTAGTGCACAAGTCAAATAGAAGTCAAACGTCTATAAGAAGGTAAAGACAACCACATCTCAAAAAATGGAGAAGAAGAAAGGTGAAATCATGAGACATATTGCCTGCTTTCAAACAAAGCCAATTTGTAAAAGTGAAACATGTTAGTTATTTGGAACAAATCCATCCTCTCACACCCTCATTAACCTCTCTCTGAGGATCACAGACCAAGCACAAGGCAATTTCCTTCTGGATTCGTCATTATTCACGCATTACTAATTTAGTTTCGCTTTTTATTATACATTTATTTAATAATATATTGTAAGGTTAGGGTCCCTGGACAAATTATTGTTTTAATTTTAGCATTATTGCAGTTTGTAACTTCACACCAACGTTGTGTAATAATGACAAATTAATTACTGAAACCCAAATATACACTGCCATTGAAAACACACAAATCTACTTTTTGTATAACTATTTTCCATGTTGTAGAATGAAAGCACCTATGAAATAAAATAAAAGGAAGGCACAACCTTGGATTGATTTTTAAACAGTGTGTTTATATCACAACTATTATAGTTTTTATTAATATTTTGAATTAGTTTAATATTTTCTGTTTTCATTTTAATTAATATTGTAGTAATTTTGCATTAGTTTATTAGTTTATTTTCTAGTTTATTTTTATTTGGGTTTTTAGTACATCTTAGTACATTTTATTTGGTTCAAGTTAACATTTATTTCATTTCAAGTAACAAATCTGTTTTTATGGTTTAGTTTTAGTTCACTCTAACAACCCAAGTTCATATGTATGTTTGACTGATTTTTCTCCTCCTTTTTAGTAATAATAAATAAATAAATAAATAAATGAAATGAGTTTGTAGGACATTCATAAAGGCAGAATTTATGTTCGTCTCCAAAGCAAATTCTAAGCGAAAGCCTTTCTAAGATCACAAGAAACCTAAATCCAAACAATATAAGAAGTTTCCATCCCTTTGGCACTTGACTTATAAGACACCGTAATGCAGCTTTGCAAGATGACAAAGTGTTTTCATGCCAATATATTAAATTAACTTAAATGTGTTATTATAAGACACTTTGAGAAGGGGTACAATAAGGCAACGTCCACAGAGAGCCACTCATCACCATCAAGCACACGACTATCTTTGGCCTGATAAAACATTTGAGCGACTCATTGGAGCATGACTTTCCCTCGAGGCACCAAGAGTCCCCAGTGTGGAATGAGATCATTAAAATAATCAAATTACGGCCACTATGAAAAAAATCACCAATGCCTAAAGTTGTTTAAGAGTATTATAAATAATGGCACTAATGCTGCAGAGAAGGAGAGTCATTTGGAGAGCTTAAACAGACCTTGAGCGCTCCACACTTCACAATAATAGACACGATTCAGTCACTCCGAAACTAACGTAAGCGTATCGTCATGAATTATTTCGGCACATTGCAAATGTACAAAGTCACGTTACGAAGGTCAGTACTTGACATTTTTGATTGCAAGGCTCAGAATGATTAAAGCATGTCTTTCTGGCCGACTAAATAAATATCAAGCGAGTTATAAAGACGAAGTTTTGTTCACGCAAAATAAACATCTTAACTTTAATTACGAATCGTTTAATTTCCCTTTCCTTCGGCACCTATAAAAAATATCTCCTTTGAGGCAGTCTGTTATGAAAATGCCGTTTAATTTAAAGGAGAATTAAAACAGCAGTAATTACTTTATCCTCTCATCTGATGATCTTTATTGTTGGCTAAAAAACAATATTTCATTTCCCAAGGGAGTCTGAAAATAAGACTGTATTTCCCTTGCCTCCTCATCAACTTTGCGGCAGCATCTTGAAGACGAGCAGAAATTGTTCTCATTTGAACCAGTAATCTCCCTGTCAATGCCACTTATCAAAAAGCTTCCAAATTAATTACGGCAAATGCAAGGTTTTTTTGCATTGGATCTGTGAAACTGCGAGCGTGCCATCAGTTAGGAACGGCTCTGCAGCGATTAGAGTTGATTTTATTTTCTTTAATGAATCTAATGTTGCCTTTTTTCTTCCATCCTTTTGGTTAATTGGATTATAATGTCTGGCTGCTTTAATGTTTGGGAAGAATGAAAAGCGAAAAGAAGTCTTTGCGCTCATATCTATAATGAAAGTTTTCTCTCGGTCCCCGAAGATTAAACCAACTTCTTTATTTGTGCAAAATCTCACTCTTGACACAGAATGATAGGAAATGAAAGGGTGACAAGTGATTACTGAAGCATGCGTTCTTTTGTTCTGCTTTGATAGTGCAAAGTCTGCAGAAATAATGAGGACAGGGGGTGGGGGAACAAAAAAAAATAAAGACATAAAAATAAATAAATAAATAAAGACTCAATTTGCAGTGACTCATTTTGAGATGTTGTCCAAAATGATCACTCTGCCCTAAATATAGAGGGATGTGAGAACAATGCAATAGTATGGATGACACTGTGGCAGAAATGGTGATAACATGCGACATTATCCACACATCTGCACCAGCCAGTCAGTGTCATCGCTCTACAGTACAACGTTTTGGTGGACAGCTGAACATCTGTGACTTTTAGTAACTTCTTGATTTCTCTTCTACTTCTAGACTAAATAGTTCTGATGACATTCAGGAGGACAGTTGTTTAACGTACAGCACATTAACAGTCTGGGCAAATGGAGTTTAACTCCCAGCTCAAGGTCCTTTCCCAATCCTGATTTTGATCCATGATTTTGCAAGGCAAACATATGTTTGTGGCATAGACATTCATGTATGTGGGTCATTCTGAAATGTCCACTTTTGGTATGGCAAGATGTCTTAAAATTTATTTATTTTTCTAACAGTTAGACCATGCACATTAATTCATTACCTTTTGACTTAATGGATGCACATAAATGACAGCTTAATTAATCTTTGTGCAATTGTTTAAAGACCACATGTCCTTTTTTTGTCACTGGTGTTACCTTCTTTGTTAATATTAAGGGTTTTTATAAAATATTATTTCTCTTTTTTTCAGCACATGCCATCAGAGTTACAAAAAATAATGTAAATGCAAGAAATGAGGAGATTATGTTTTTAATGTGACAGAAAAAAACACAGTAACACCAGTGACACACTGAATCACCAGTGACATACATAAGATCTAATATACTGATCTTCACTGTTGTTACCCATAAGGAAGGTAACACCAGTAACAGTAACACCAGTGACAATTTTCATGAAAAATGCATTTTACAAAATGACTGCTGTAAGGTATCAAACCACATGTTGTCAATCATAATATACTCACTAAATTAGGTACACTGTAAAAAACAATTTGTTGAGTCAACTTAAAATAATTTGAAACCTGGCTGCCTTAAAATTTTAAGTTCAGTCAACTCAAAAGTTTATTCAACTTGAAATGTTAAATTATACTAAGTGACAACTTAGATATTTGAGTTGAATCAACTTCAGATTTTAAGCCAGCTGGGTTACTTACCCATCTGTTAAGTTTAGCAAACACAAATATCTAAGTTGTTACTTAGTACAACTTAACATTTCAAGTTGAATAAACTTATTTTAGTTGACTCAACTTAAATTTTTAAGGCAGCAGGGTAACAAATTATTTTAAGCTAACTCAACAAATTGTGTTTTTTATTTTTTACAGTGTAGTTTAATCCACTTTTATTCTTTTTTTTTTTTTTTTTTTTTGTCCACAATTCCCTAACAATACAGCAGGTCAAACCAGTGACATCAATAAATGGGAAAATTTCTGATAACTAAAAAGAGACAGTGGACTTAGAATGGACCTTTTTTCATAGATATTTAGGAAACAGGAATAAAGAAGTCAAGTGATGTCATTTCAAAATAAACAATTGTTTGTTAAATGGTAACACCAGTGACACAACTCCAGGGAACCACTACTTTCATGTATTTTATAATATTTATTCAGCATTTAGTTTTTTATGCCATTTACAACATTTGATAGTTATGAATATATTATTGTATTTTAAATGGTAGAAAAACCTGTTTTTGACCTCCAAATAAAGCACTCTGTACATGCCTGGGGGGACGAGCAGTTTTGTGGTGCTTGGAATTCTATATAATTAATTAAAAAACAACTACTGACACATTAATGGCTCAAGAAGGTGTAATTGCTCAAATAACATATTGTTTCATTTTAAAATATAAAGAAATTGTAATCCTAAAGTGTTTTTCAAGTGTAGTGTTTCTGTAAAGGCTAGGGACAGAAACATGAACATTTCCATAGAATGACCCATGGAGTTTTTTTTTTTTTTTTTTTTTTTTACGTTCGTATGATACACAGCACTGCACATGTGCACAAGGCATTTTTGAATCCGATTGGGAAAATAGTCAGATTCAAGTGTTTACATGCTTAATTTTATCTTGTTGATCTGATTATTTCCAGTCTGTACCAACCCTTCTAATCAGATCGAAAATAATTCAGACCAAACTCAATCGGATTGATTGCAGTGTTTACATGAAGCCTTTTCAGTCCAAATGAGCCATCAGTCTGGTTATAAACAAATAGTTTTCTACTGCATTTCAGTTGAAACAGGAAATGTTTGAATATAGTATCATTCTCGTCAACTAAAATGTTGAAGTGATAGTTCACCCTTCATAAATCATTCACCCTTATGTCAACTTGCAAGACCTTTCGTTTATCTTTGAAACACAAATTAAGATTTTTTTTAATGAAAACAGAACTTTTTGACCCTGCATAACACAGCTACCACGTTCAAGGCTCAGAAAGGTAGTAAGACATAGTCCATGTGACATCAGTGGTTCAACCTTAATTTTAGGTAGCTAGATGCGTCGTGACACTCTCATAAACTTGCATCGAAGACTGGCATGGAGGAGAAGAAAAAGTCGTTATTTTTGTTTTCTTAGTGCACAAAAAGTACTCTTGTAACTTAATTAAATTACAGTTGAACCACTGATGCCACATGGACTCTTTTAACAATGTTCTTAGTACCTTTCTGGGCCTTGAATGTGTCAGTTGCTTTGCTGTCTATGCAGTGGCAGAAATCTCTTGGATTTTATAAAAAATATATTAATTTGTGTTTTGAAGATGAACAAAGGTCTTACAGGTTTGGAATAACATGAGGATGAGTAATTAATGATTCATTTTGGGTGAACTATCTCTTTAATTTTGTTAACTAAAATATGACTGTGAGTATAACTGTCACAATATCAGATTTGTACTACTCAATTAACCAAAATAATGGCCAAAATATATATTTTTAAAAGTTGCATTTATTCATTTATTCATTTATTTACTTACTTACTTACTTATGTACTTACATACAGGGGTTGGACAATATAACTGAAACACCTGGTTTTAAAAAACAATTAGTACGGTGTTGAGCCTTTTTTGTGCCCAATGCAGCATCATTTCGTCTTGGGAATGACAAATATAAGTCCTGCAGAGTAGCCAGAAGGATTTTGAGCCATTCTCCTCTTGCAGAAAAGTGGCCAGGTCACTACGTGATGCTGGCGTAGGAAAACGTTTCCTAACTTGCTCTTCCAAAACATCCCTCAATAATATTCAGATCTGGTGACTGTGCAGGCCATGGGAGATGTTCATCTTCACTTTCATGTTCATCAAACCACTCTGTCACCAGTCTTGTTGTGTGTATTGGTGCATTATCATCCTGATCCACAGCACTACTTTTGTCCAGACTGCCATCTTTATACAGTTCCATTACTGGTTACAGTCCAATGAACGTATAGACCAGGGGTGGCGAACTCCGGTCCTGGAGAGCCGCAGCCCTGCAGAGTTCAGCTCCAACCCTAATTAAAACTCACCTGCCTGTTGCTTTCTAGTAACCCTTCAGACCTTGATTAGCTTGTTCAGGTGCGTTTGATTAGGGTTGAAGCAAAACTATGCAGGGCTGCGGCTCTCCAGGACCGATGTTCGCCACCCCTGGTATAGACCATTCTTTGATATGTCATTCCTGGTAAATTTTATTATTGTTTATTAGTTTTCATAACACTTGTTTTCACTGTAGAAAATCAACTGGCAGTCTGTGTTTTCACAAGATATCTTGTCTTATCTACCTCTTTCCAGGTGCCCAAGGTTGCAGAGACATGTGCATTTTAGGATTTTAAAGATTTTTACACACATTATCCATTTCTGTACTATCTCATCCTGGAGCATCTGTCATCTCTTTCTGTATTCTCCATTCATGAGCGCAGTCACGCAGACCATAAGGCCTACTCAGTCAGTTAGTTTGGCCTTGAGGCCTTCAAAATTCACACAGCTCACATATGAGGCAAAACAGCTTTCACAAATGTACAAAATAATTGTTTTCTATTTAATAAATAAAATCCTTCATCACTACCTACCGCAATAATATTGTTATTGAGAATTACTTTGGCCATGATAATCAAACTAATCTTTAACTTTATTATTTGGATAAACACACAACAAAGTGTGTGTAACTTTTTCTCTCTCTTTTTAACAATGAATCACACTCGAAATACAAGTGTAGGGAGGTCAGGAGAAAGCTTGTACTGCACATATACAAAAGCTTACAAAAAGAACTTATTTCCTTTTCTAGATGTCATGATTATGGAGCACAACAACTGAATTCCAGAAGTGAAAACTCAATTAATATTCTCCGCAGGGAAATTGATTTTTAACAATAACTGGTAAACCTTTAAATACAGACCTTTGTGAGCTCAGAGACGTTAATCGATTGTATGTGCTTCTGTTGAAGCCATCTGTTAGCGCTATTCTTTATTATTTTTTTAACTAATCTGAAAAGAAGTAGTTCACTTCTAGAACAAAAATATACAGACGATGTACTCACCCCATTGTCATCCAAGATGCTCATGTCTTTCTTCAGTCGTAAAAAATTATGTTTTTTAAGGAAAACATTTCAGGATTTCTCTCCATATAGTGGACTTCTATGGTGCCCCTGAGTTTGAACTTCCAAAATGTAGCTTAAATGCAAAGGGCTCTAAATGATCCCAGCCAAGGATTAAGGTTCTTATCTAACGATCAATCATTTTTTTTTAAATATAAAAATTCTATAATTTTTAACCTCAAATGCTCATCTTGTCTAGCTCTGCGTGTACGCTGTGCATTCCGGTTCAATACAGTTAGGGTATGTTGAAAAACTCCCATCTCATTTTCTCCTCCAAGTTTAGAATCATCCTACATCGCTGCAGAAGTACCGACCCAGTGTTTACAAAGTGAACATGCAAAGAAGATCAAACACCCTTTACAAAGAAAGGTAAAACAGCGGTGTAGGACGAAGAGAAGTTGGAGGAGAAAATAAGATGGGAGTTTTTCGACATACCCTAACTGTCTTTTGAGCATTTGAGGTTAAAAAGTATATAAATTTTTATTTTTTAGAAAATGACCGATCATTTCGCTTTGATAATTAGGAACCTTATTCCTCGGCTTGGATTGTTTAGAGCCCTTTGAAGCTGCATTTAAACTGCATTTTGGAAGTTCAAACTCGTGGGCACCATAAAAGTCAACTATACGGATAGAAATCCTGAAATGTTTTCCTCAAAAAACATAATTTCTTTACGACTGAAGAAAGAAAGACATGAACATGGATGACAATGGGGTGAGTACGTTTTCTGTAAATTTTTGTTCTGGAAGTAAACTACTTCTTTAATAGCAATATTCTTGGTGGAAAAACTACATTACCCATGAGGCAGTACAAAAATTGCACCAATTAGAGATTCAAAGCATGCCAAACAAGCTTTTTGGCTTTGCCCATTCACAAATGACATAATCAAGTCTCCCTACGCTCTCACAATACTTAATTTGTGTGGATATTTTGCAATAAAATTAAAATGTACTGTTTCTGTAGATACAATAAACAACTGTACATTAATAGTTTTATATTTTACCACCATTTTTTATTTGATTATGACATTCACTTAATGGGACGGTAGTTCTCTTCTAGTTTTCATATTTTATTGGATACATTTTCATATATTTTCGTCAGCAGACAAAAACAGATTAAAATGAGCCCTGCTAATCACTCAGTGTCACAGCCCTTACGAAAAAGAAGTTTATTCAAATGTGCTATTAGTATACTTTTTTTAAACTAAAATAAGAAAACATACTTTCAGTCTACGTTTTATGTACTTCTCAGAAATATATTTTAAATGACATTTAAGTGTAAATGTCTAAATATATTTAAGCTATGCTTGTGCTCTGAGACTCCCTGTTTTCATTGTTATATGGAAGACGGCGCTATTACACATCTTGAGGACAGAATTTCCAAAACACAAGCGAAGAAGAAACCGAAACTACAGATGCTTCCACATGCAATCTAACATCATCATCAGACATAAAACAGCATCAAAACTGTGTAATGTTATGGAATAAAATGTCTATCCATTAAGAGACAGGGGAGTTGTTTGACTCCATATACATTTTGATTATCAATCTGAATCCAATTCCTAATCTTTTTTCAGCTTTTGGTTCAAAATGTTGTTGTTGTTTTTAATTAATCAAACTTATCCATATTTAAGTGTTTAGAAAAAAAAAGAATGCATGAAGCTAGAATAAAACCCTAGCATTTTATACTTCAATGTGTATTAAAATGCTGCAAGTATTTAATTAGAAAAACTAGTATATCTGTAAGTTCACTTTTAGTATAGTTGCAGTGCAAACTAAAAACATAGATGTAAAGTAGTTGTGTACTCAAAGTTTACTGCTGTTATACTTAAAGTCCCAATTTAGTCCCAAGGAGTATTTAAATAGTACACTTACAAATATACTACTAGTACACTGATATTTGTATACTTACTGCATAAAGTATACTTAAAAATATACTTGAACTTTACTTAATTATACTTCAGAAAAAAATGTGAACTACACTTCTTTTGGTAAGGGAGAGTCCACTGCATCTTCTACGACCTAGCAAAGCAGGCACTCTACAAACAAAACTTGCCTCAACTTGACTTGAACGTGGACCAGACTTCATGCAGATAGTGAAGTCTGACTGCGTGGCACTACTTTAGCGGTCGTCGTCGAAGTGATTCCTCTTTGTCAACATCCTTAAGTGAGGAAGTGAGTTCTTCTAGTTATTCAAAAGTACTTCAGGCTTCACGTCAGATGTGCTGGAAGTGTCTTACCTGATGAAAGCAAAGAAAAGAAAAGAGATGCATGCAGTCTAAAACATGTTTCCTATCTCAGACAACCCGAAGACAAGAAGGAGAGGAAGTTTGCATTTAGTCTAACTAGACAACAGCAGTGAGAGACAAACCTCTTCCATTTTTCACTGTCAAAAAGACCTGATTCAGGCCGCACAGACAAAAGCGAATACAGCGCTGCAAGGATCTAACGATGTATTGTGTTAAACCGAGAGAATCAGAGAAGTGACACTGTGTGCGCGTGAATGTATGAAGCTGGTTTGAAGCACCAGGAGGTATTTCATAATGAGCAGGGCGGCTGAGCAAACCGCTGCGTCCTGTGAAGGAATTAGGTGCGCAAGGCATCGGAGCGACGCGGTACTGTCATTAACGCACTTCCAAAATCACCATTTTCACTGTATTAGTACCCTTTAGTTACACACACATATTTTCTTCCGACACAATGCGAATACAAGAGCAAGGAGCGAACGACTTGTCAGTGCCGCGGCAATTTCAGAACCATTTCAAGAGAAATTATGCTAATAGGGTGTAGCCGCTAGCAAACGTATAACTATTCCATCCGAACGCAGTATGAAATAAATGACATCCTTACAAAGGGCCTACTGAAGAACGAAACACCAGGGTCTGAAAATCAAGGCAGAATCGGCCTGGTTTGAAATAACGAAGGCCATTTGCGCTTCATCTTACCGTCCCCTGCTGCTTCCCACCAGGCAAATTTGATAATTTGGTTGGAAATAACATTAGTATTTATTTATTATTTCCTCACTGACCACTTGTTAACATAGATGTGTACTGCTGCCGCTGGCTGCACGTTCACACACATAAAACACCTGTTTATAAACTGTGCTTTTAGCTCCTGCGTCTTTAAAGGTGCACAGAGGTATGTCCATGTTCACACACACACACACACCACTGAGATGACTGTGGGAAAAGGGTGGGAGTCCTTGTGCTCCACTAAGTGGAAAACTCGATCTTCTTACCTCAGCAGCTTCATACAGGGGAGAGCAGAGGACATATGTGCCAGAGAGAGGTCTTATGTTGTTGATTAGTAGTTTGCATGGGAAAAGCTAGCAGACTTCTCTTAATAAAACATCAAGCTCTCACTGAAACTGGTACACGGCCAGCATTCGCTGGGAACGTTTATATGGTCAGTGAATCCACCATGAATCACACTTTTGTCCAGCTGTATGTCATTACAAAGACTTTCGTCTTTATTTATTCTGCAGTTTCAGCTTTGAGGATGTTAAAATTATTCTACTTGATAGCGCATTCAAAAGTAATGGATTTAAAAGCAGCTTATTAAATAAAAAATGAAAATGAAAGATTAAATTAATTATTTATTTGCCCTGATGCTGTTCTGAATCTATAATACTAACTTTACACTTTTGGCAGATGCTTTAATCCAAAGCAACTTCGAGGATCAGCTCATGTATTGGAAATCAAACCAAGGCCTTGGAGTTGCTAGCGCTACTGTTTGAGCCACAGGAATTTTCTCTATGGAACTCAGAAGAAGGAGTTTTTCTTTTCCATTCAGTGAAAGTGAATGGGAACTAAGACTGTCAAGCCCCAAAAATGACAAAAAAATTGCACCATTAATATAGTCAGTATGTTCCAAGTCTTCCAAGTTCCTGTCAGGAAAAGGACAAAATTTAAACTGTTAACATTATAGTTCTTTTCATAGAGGATCTAATATATTGCAACAGCCTGGTCTCATTGTTTATACTGTAGGTATTAGTATGTATAACGTTTGCAAGCAAAAAACATATATTTTTGTAAGTTTTTATTGATAATGAACACACAATTTGTACGTATCTACATTTACATGTAAAATGTAAAACCTGCTACATATTTTTAAAACAGCTTAAAATATTTGAATGAATGAATGAATGAATGAATGAATGAATGAATGAATGATTCATTGTCATTGCTATAAAACAACGAGATTACATTAGAGCATCAATTGACAGTGCAATTTCATAAAGTGTGAATACATAGGAATGTAAACAGGGACATAATAAGGACCAACATTACCAGCAATAGTACAGTATATAAATAGGAATACAGTGTATGAGGTAGATGTATAGATGTGCAAGAAAATATTTACACATTTTTTATACCATTAAGATATTTGAATCAATGCATTATTACAATTTTAGCAATTTAGATTTGTAGACCCCTTAACCTATCCCCAAACCTAAACCCACCCACTTTATAGCGAATATAAAGATATAAAACACAATAAGCTGAAATATGCAGGAAAATTACCATTTTATGGCTCGTTTCCACTGAGAGGTACGGGTCAGTACAATGCAGTACTGAATGATTCGGGGCAGAACACCTTGATCCAGCTTGCGTTTTCATCGCCAATAGTTCCCTTACTTGATAGGCATGATAAAGTACCGATTGGCAATAAAACGCAACTATAGCCATTTCTTAATATTGACATAAAGCACAACTGGGCCTCCTTTTGTTAAATGTCAATTTTAATGAACATAGCCATTATAAAAGTACAAGTACAAAGTGAGGTTTAAATAAGAGGAAATGACAAAAGCAAACAATTCAGTCAAACGTATGCTACAAAGTCAGTGGTGTACTACAGTAAAATTTAAAATGAAATACATAAAGTTAAACGTAACTTGTGCTCAGCCAAAACGATATGACCAGGAACAAATAATTGGTTCATGAGAGTAAAGATTGCCTGTTAGATTTATCCAAAACTAATTGTATCTCATGTTTAATCACTACAGAGACATCAGAGTCAGTGGCAAATGTCAGAAGGACTAGCCGAGCTAAGGCTGCTCTAGGCAGGATATATGAGCACTGAGTGCCTGATGATCACCTGGAGCTTACATCTCCGAAATCGGCATAGCAAATTTCCAAATAGGCACTATCTGTATAAATAAACCGCAGATTTGAGTTTTAAGCAACTACATTCTTGCCTGAAAACTCTTAAAACTAAATTTCATGACAAAATAACAGTAATATTTTGAAAATTGTTTTTGGGCAATGAAATGCACAAGAACAGGCAAGAATGCATATTGAGAAATGGTTATTGTCTGTCTGAAAATATAACATTATAAAATATACTGTTCCACCCTTTTTGTGCCTTTTGCTGTGCTAGGTACCCCAACGGAAGGGTACCAAAAAAGCGGTATGGTTCACTGTTTTGGTACCTTTTACAACTTCTGACAATTATTGTGTACTGTACTGTACTGTACTGAACCATACCGCTCAGTGGAAATGAGCCATTAGTAACAATACAGCATTAAAAATATATATATTTTTATAGTCACTAATCCCACTCCTTTAGCGTCATTTTTCAACATGCAGGGTCCTTCATTGCTTTAAATAAGAAACCCTTGGCATCATAATGCTGACACAAAAGGCACTGGGAATTTTAGCATCATGATTAAATTATGTATTGGGTAATAATATTGCCATTTTTGCATTTATTTTGGGGTGTGATTTTTTTTTCAATGTAAACAGTCACATCTAGTTATAAACAGTTATCTGGGCGCTATAAACGTATCTGCTAACATCAAAACTAATATAACATTTTTAAAGCTCAGCTTCACAAGTCCCTATTCACTTTCACTGTATGGAAAAGAACAGCCAGGATGTTCAATAAAATAACTCCTTTTTGTGATTCAGAAACAAAACCATACGGGTTCAGGATGGGGTGCGGGTGAGTAAATAATGACAGAGTAACAGTCATGGTGATTTTGTCTTGGCTGTGTTCCATCAGCACTATTACCACCTTCTCTAAAAGTCAAGGCCAGTCATCATAGACATCACCGTCTTCTGTCCTCTCAGTCTGACCTTTCTGTTCCTCTCTTAGTGCATTTTTTTCCTTTACACCCTGTCTTTGTCTGACCAACTTAAGTTTAGTAGTCTAGGAATCCCTCATAATGATGTCAACTGGCAGTCTTCCTCATGCACATCCACTTTTCTCTCAGTCTCATCGTTTGTGTGTGTGTGACTCATTCAGGGAGTCCGGATGCAGGTATGAAAATGTTTATGCAGCACAATAACTTTCCTCTTAATTGCATTGAGTGCACCTGAGATCCATAAACTTCCATCGTCATCACTCATTACCCATCACTCTCACACATTCTTAAAGCTGAAGTGTGGTTTTTTTTACGATGTTTAAACACCATCTTCTATCCCAGTTTAATATGCAGAGATGACTATAAATAGCCATTTGGCCTATTCGCGAGGGATGAGTTTTCTAAACTACAGTTACAGTCTTATTACCCCACGTCTGTAAATTTGTGTACAAACCGTGTATTTGAAGTGTAAACAAGTACATTCTGGCCTATAAAACTCTTAAAACTACATTCCGTACACAAAAACAGTACTATTTATAAAATTATAGTGGATTTGGGTGTCCGCCATAGCACTCGCTGTGAGAAAAAATGCATGAGGAGTGATACAAATGCTAAAATGGTTAGAGTTCTGTTATCACTAGAATATTGCACTCCTCTCAGCCATTCAGATTCGAGGACCAGAAAGAACTGTTGTATAAATGTAAATAAGGAACCCATATTTAGATACCAGTATATCAAGACTAATTCTTTGCCTTTACTGATAACTTTTGTGGCTCTTGAAGCTAATGAAGAAATTACGAAAACTCACTGCACCTAAAAAAAGTCCAAAAGTCTATGTGCATAATTCACAATAATCCAAATACAACTGAGGGCAAAAGTTTACATACACCTAGCAGAATCTGCAAAATGTTAATTATTTTTACCAAAATAAGAGGGATCATACAAAAAAAAATTGCATTTTTGTGTATTTGAACCCTTTCCAACAATGACTGTATGATTTTGAGATCCATCTTTTCACACTGAGGACAACTGAGGAACTAATATGCAACTATTACACAAGGTTCAAACACTCACTGATCACTAATGCTTCAGAAGGAAACACAATGCATTAAGAGGAGGGGGTGAAAACTATTTGAAGAAAGTAAATTAAACTCATTTTGTCTTCTGGGAAACATGCAAGTATGTTCTGTAACTTCTAAAGAGCAGTACTTAATGAAAAAAATATGTTGTTTAGGCAAAATAAGAAAAAATGTACACATCTTCATTCTGTTCAAAAGTTTACACCCCTGGTGCTTAATGCATTGTTTTTTCTTCTGGAGCATCAAGTGAGTGTTTGAACCTTTTGAAATAGTTGCATATGAGTCCCTCAGTTGTCCTCAGTTTGAAAAGATAAATCTCAAAATTATGCAGTCGTTGTTGGAAAGCATTCAAATACACACAAATGCTGAAAAAACACAATTTGTAGGACCTGGAGGATTTTTCTGAAGAACAGCGGGCAGTTTAACTGTTCAGGACAAACAAGGGACTTATGAACAACTATCACTAAATAAAATAACAGAGATGTGGCTCATTCAGGTAACAACACAGTATCAAGAATCAAGTAAACTTTTGAACGGGCTCATTTTTATAAATGTAACTATTATTTTCTCTTGTGGACTATATGTAAACATCTTTTATGTGAAATATCTTATTCAGGTCAGTACTAAAAAAAATAGCATGCATTTTGTATGATTCCTCTTATTTTGGTAAGATTCTGCAAGGTGTATGGAAACTTTTGACCACAGCTGTAGGTGACAAGTTGAAAAAGGCCCACACACTATGAGGGTGCAAAAAGACTGCAAAAAAGCAAATGCAAGATAAAAACCACAGCTTTGCTGAGGCGTTTGCTTTTTGTTGTCTTTTTTTAACCTTTATGGTGCTGGCTTTTTTGCATTTTAAAGCTAATTAACAGGTGTTAATAGTAAAAACAACTTGGTTTAGCTTAAAAAATGCTAATTTTTATTCCTAAAAACATTTTCGTTTGGTGTTTCCAAAGTCTGGTCCTGCAAGCACACCAACTTCACACATTTTCAAACTTTTCCAAATCAAACCTACCTGAATCAACTCATCAGCTCTTGTCTTGAGTAGAGACTCCAAAACCTAAAATAGACGGGTCAGGTAAGGAAGCCTTCCAAAAATGTGTACTGTCGGTGTGCCTCTAGGAACAGGGTTGGGAAACACTGGTGTAGGCTATTAGTTAAAGATCTGGGCTGGTTGCTGAAAGGTTGCAGGTTCAAGTCTTTTAATGATGATCTATCAACAATGTGAAAGTGGCAAGGCAATTAACCCCAGGTTGCCCCTTATAATAAGTCTACTGTAACACATTTGGGATACAAGTGTCAAGTAACTGTAGACGATCTACCACACAAGAGGATTGATGCTGTGCTTCACAACAATGTTAAGTCAGTCATCAGCCTTCAACATCTTATGTCAAGTTCATGACCATGACTAATTAACATTTTCTAGAACTTATTAAGGACTCTTCAAATAAAGTGTTGCCTTGGAAACAATGACATCACAGGCCTGTCATGCCTTTATACTAGCTGAGACTATGTGATTATGAGTGTCAGGCTCCTCTATACAATGGGTGGATCAGTGCCACACTCCGACAATCAGAATTATTACAGCAGAATGACAAGCCACAGTACTGCCATTCAGCACTGTCGAAAGTAGTTATTTCGCCTTGAACCCCTTGTGAGCAAGTTTATATATAGTACAGCACATATGCGACATGTTACAGAAGGGGAACGGTAATTAGTGAACAATGAAGTGAGCGACTGTCTTGTTCACTGGTCAGATGACAAGCGCTGCTTAGCGAGACAGATCGAGATCTGTATGGACTTTTGAGGAGTGATGGGGATGGGATGTAAGTGTCACGTAGAGAAGATAAGACTCATGGGAGCTGACGCACTCTCAGAAAAAATGTACGGTATGTATGGTTACAACTGGGGCAGCACCCTTAAAGAGACACCTTTGTACCTTCTTTACCCCTAAAGGGTTCAGAATAGTACATAAAGAGTGCATACTGGTACTCTAAGGTACTAATATGCACCCTTTAGGGGTAAAGGAGGTGCAAAAGTGTCTCTTTGAGGGTTCTGTCCCAGTGACAAGCTGTTGTACCCCTAAAGGTACAATTTTTGCACATTTGTAGTGGCTGTCAACTCTCTAAACAACTTAAACAGCCCTGAATTAATACTTCAGTATAAGTATTAAATCATTTTTTGTCAGCACAAATACATCTTCGATCATATAAATAAAGCTTTGAATGGCCTTTTTTTTTACAAAACTTTTGCAAGGGATAGTTCACCCAAAAATTACCTTGAACCTCATGTTGTTCCAGACATGTAGCAACAACACAAGATGAGATATTCTGATGAATGTTGGTTAACAAATAGTTTCTGGTTCCCATTGACTTCTAGTATTTATTTTTATTTATTTATTTATTTACTTCATACTACGGAGGTAAACGGGGACCAGCAAGTGTTTGGTTGACCACATTCTTCAAAATATGTTCTTTTTATCTTCTCAAAGTAATATTTTATTTTTATTTTCTCTCAAGCAAAATCTCAAGCATTTCTAAATTAAAGATAATTATGTCTATTTTGTGTTCACTACAAAAAAAAAAAACAAAAAAAATACAGAAAATGATGTAAATGTTACAGCAAAAACCTGTTAATTAGTTAAGTGTAATTACCTTACCAAAAATACCTTAAAAATGTAAATGGATTAATATATGTAATTTTACTTTAAAATACTGTCAAATATATGGGCTTTGGGAATAAAAACTATGAATTAACATATGAGTGAAAAAAGTAAAAGGATATTCCCAGAAGTTCTTGTGTGACAGATCACATATTATTATTTTTTAATATAAATATCTTTATCTTTCTTCTTATTTTTGTTATCAGGAATGTACACTGGGGTTTTTACTGATTTACTTACTTTCTGTTATTTAGTTAATGTTTATTGACTTACACTTCAAATAAGACTATACATACAACTACATGTAACGTAAAAGTATGGTGACGCTATAAATATGTATATATTAGGGCTGTGAAACGATTAATAGCGATTAATCGCATAATTTGCCTAATATATGTGTGTGTGTTGTGTGTACATACAAACACATTCATGTATATATTTAAGAAATATTTACAAGTATATATTTATTAGAATTTTTATATAGTGATATATACATAATAATTACACACAGTGTAAAACTCAAACTTTTATTTTTTATGTGATCAATCGCGATTAATCGTTTGACTGCCCATATATATATATATATATATATATATATATATATACAGTTGGGTTATTTTGATTAAGTAAAAATAACAAAAATAGCTAACACAACTAACTAACACAATAAAACACACACACATACACACACACACACACACACACATACATACATACTGTCACCATATTTTTTACAGTGCATTTATGGCAACCACAGTGGCTGTTTTTTTTTACTATAATTTTAACAGGATATTTTACGGTGCCGATAATAGTGAGTTCAAATAATGTTAAAAGAAAAAGAAAACATACCTACAAAAAACATTACTGTCGGACACAATTCATTTGTTACAGTGTTTTTCTTTCTTTCTTTCTTTCTTTCTTTCTTTCTTTCCTTCTTTTTAGTGTGTGTGTTCGGACTCATGCACAGGAATCCATGCCTCATTATCACCTGCTCAATGTAGTGCGAGTGTGTGCCGGGAAGGTAATTTGAGAGTGCATGTAGTGTTTGAGGATTGCATCTGTGATTTGTTTCTCTAAACTGAGTTTACTGCTTGCTAATCGATACCATTGTGCCAGAGCTCTCTGCATAACAATACGGTCCCCTTCCCTAATCACGAAACACTTATACGTCTCCTCCCTCTAGTGTAAAAATACGAGCGTTCATCACGCTCAAGATGTTTGCCATTTCGCCGTCCGCTCGCAGTTCCTGCAAATTCCGCGTTCAACCTCCCCAACAGCTCGCAAGCCCCCAATCACCAGCCCCGCACTTCTATTCAAACCACACCTGCATAATTGCCACATCTGACCTTTTCCAACCTGTCTCAGGCAAGCGCGAACGCACAATTGAGCCGCGGTATAAATAGCAGCTCATTTCATGCTGCTGAGGCATAAAACAAAGCTTGATTTTCATACCCACTTCATCTCACCAACTCCGAACCGAGCCACCAGGGCCCGTTTCTCATAATGATACCGACCCAAACCGACTGCACAGCCAGCGAAGAGTCATGGGATGTTAAAAGACGGTGTAAATATATGACCTTGTTGTCGTTACATTGTCAAACTGCTTGGATTGCGGAATCAATTCAACAGCATAATTCGATTCTCGCCAACCCTTGTGAATTGGTAATGGCTCTCTGGATGACTAACTTCGATTACTGACAGCCATTCTCTAAGTAGGGCAGGGAAAAAAAAGTTTTGATATTGAAAGCGGCTCATAGGCTTAATCCATAATTATCCTTAAAGCTCTCCTCTGTCTAGGAGCTGCTGTGCCCCTGTATTGATTTGCCGGAGATTTCTTTAGCGTGTGAGTGAGCATTAGAACACAGATTTGCAAACAATGCACACATGCATAACAACATGCAAAGCGTGATCGTCGCATCTTCTTAACCAGCTCGTCGGCTAAACGGTATCTCGATGCATTCAAAAACATGACCCCGATGTGTTGCGGATTATGCTTTTGTGTTCTTGAGGCACGATTACAGAAGCTTGCGTTTTTGATCTCATTACAACAGATTTACAGGATGTTTTATAAGCTTAATAATTCATCGGATCAGATTTGATCATTCCGAGGAAGATCATTCCTTTGAGAAGGGCTTTCCACATGTGTGACTGTTTGATATAAATCTGCTTGGCGTCTGCTGCGACGGGAAACCCAGAAACAAAAGACAGAGACGGCGCTGGCCTAACACAAGAGGATCCTTTTTAACGCACCACAGACAGCTGCGATAAAATGACACGGAAAGAGTGTCTTTTCATGTGAAGTACAATATGCGACAAAATGAATCTTACACAATCACTGAACACAGAAAACCAGAGTAAGAGTATTCTTGAAACTCGGTAGTGAAGTAGAGTGTGGGTGGACGGGGGTGGGTGTTAATAGGGAATTAATGAGAGAAGAGCACACTGGATGAAGGGATGAACATGGAGCTACAGAGGAAAGATGCAGGATTAGCCGAGAGTGGGGGTGTTTTATGTGGGAGGGATTCTCCTGTTAGAAAAGTAATGGGATAGGGATCCCCCTGGAAACTAGAGCCCACACACAGATAGCCACACACAATGCCTTAGACATGCAGTTCTGCTTTGGACAAGCAGGAGCGCTAGAGCTGTTGTGCCTACATTTAGGGTGAGAGTTTTGTTAAAGTGTTAAACTAACTCATCTTACACTGCAGACATGAATGATACCTGACATGCCATTACTTTTCTAAAAGATCAGATTTATGGTTTTCATCTGCTGAAAATAAAATAAGTTCACATTAAAGGATCAGAGGTAGAATATTTTAGAGACTTACAGGTTCCTTAGATTGGGCCATTAACCAACTGTTGCGAAGAACACCCTAACAACTGAAGATAACACCCTAACAACTGAAAATAACACCCTAAAAACTGCATAGAACACCCTAACAACTGCAAAGAACACCTTAACAACTGCCCGGAAAGCACCCAAACAACTACCCATAACACCTTAAAAACTGCAAAGAAAACCCCATCAACCTAATCCTAACCCTAACAACTGCCCATAACATCCTGACAACTGCTAGAAACACCCTAACAACTGCACGGAATACCCTAACAACTGCAAATGACACCCTAACAACTGCAAATAACACCTTAACAACTGTAAAGAACACCCTAACAACTGTAAATAACACCTTAACAACTGTAAAGAACACGCTAACAACTGCAAATAACACCTTAACAACTGGATAGAATACCCTAACAACTGCACAGAACACCCTAAAAACTGCATAGAACACCCTAACAACTGCACAGAACACCCTAAAAACTGCATAGAATACCCTAACAACTGCAAAGAACACCCTAAAAACTGCCCGGAAAGCACCCAAACAACTACCCATAACACCTTAAAAACTGCAAAGAAAACCCTATCAACCTAATCCTAACCCTAACAACTGCCCATAACATCCTGACAACTGCTAGAAACACCCTAACAACTGCACGGAATACCCTAACAACTGCAAATGACACCCTAACAACTGCAAAGAACACCTTAACAACTGTAAAGAACACGCTAACAACTGAAAATAACACCTTAACAACTGGATAGAATACCCTAACAACTGCACAGAACACCCTAAAAACTGCATAGAACACCCTAACAACTGCACAGAACACCCTAAAAACTGCATAGAACACCCTAACAACTGCACAGAACACCCTAAAAACTGCATAGAATACCCTAACAACTGCAAAGAACACCCTAAAAACTGCCCGGAAAGCACCCAAACAACTACCCATAACACCTTAAAAACTGCAAAGAAAACCCCATCAACCTAATCCTAACCCTAACAACTGCCCATAACATCCTAACAACTGCTAGAAACACCCTAACAACTGCACGGAATACCCTAACAACTGCAAATGACACCCTAACAACTGCAAAGAACACCTTAACAACTGTAAAGAACACGCTAACAACTGAAAATAACACCTTAACAACTGGATAGAATACCCTAACAACTGCAAAGAACACCCTAAAAACTGCATAGAACACCCTAACAACTGCACAGAACACCCTAAAAACTGCATAGAACACCCTAACAACTGCACAGAACACCCTAACAACTGGATAGAACACCCTAACAACTGCAAAGAACACCTTAACAACTGGATAGAATACCCTAACAACTGCACAGAACACCCTAAAAACTGCATAGAACACCCTAACAACTGAAAATAACACCCTAAAAACTGCATAGAATACCCTAACAACTGCAAAGAACACCCTAAAAACTGCCCGGAAAGCACCCAAACAACTACCCATAACACCTTAAAAACTGCAAAGAAAACCCCATCAACCTAATCCTAACCCTAACAACTGCCCATAACATCCTGACAACTGCTAGAAACACCCTAACAACTGCACGGAATACCCTAACAACTGCAAATGACACCCTAACAACTGCAAAGAACACCTTAACAACTGTAAAGAACACGCTAACAACTGAAAATAACACCTTAACAACTGGATAGAATACCCTAACAACTGCAAATAACACCTTAACAACTGGATAGAACACCCTAACAACTGCACAGAACACCCTAAAAACTGCATAGAACACCCTAACAACTGCACAGAACACCCTAAAAACTGCATAGAATACCCTAACAACTGCAAAGAACACCCTAAAAACTGCCCGGAAAGCACCCAAACAACTACCCATAACACCTTAAAAACTGCAAAGAAAACCCCATCAACCTAATCCTAACCCTAACAACTGCCCATAACATCCTGACAACTGCTAGAAACACCCTAACAACTGCACGGAATACCCTAACAACTGCAAATGACACCCTAACAACTGCAAAGAACACCTTAACAACTGTAAAGAACACGCTAACAACTGAAAATAACACCTTAACAACTGGATAGAATACCCTAACAACTGCAAAGAACACCCTAAAAACTGCATAGAACACCCTAACAACTGCACAGAACACCCTAAAAACTGCATAGAATACCCTAACAACTGCAAAGAACACCTTAACAACTGCCCGGAAAGCACCCAAACAACTACCCATAACACATTAAGAACTGCAAAGAAACCCCTATCAACCTAATCCTAACCCTAACAACTGCACAGAACACCCTAACAACTGGATAGAACACCCTAACAACTGCACAGAACACCCTAACAACTGGATAGAACACCCTAACAACTGCACAGAACACCCTAACAACTGGATAGAACACCCTAACAACTGCAAAGAACACCCTAAAAATTGCACAGAACACCCTAACAACTGCATAGACAACTGCACAGAACACCCTAACAACGGCAAAGAACACCCTAAAAACTGCAAAGAACACCTTAACAACTGCCTGGAAAGCACCCAAACAACTACCCATAACACCTTAAAAACTGCAAAGAAAACCCTATCAACCTAATCCTAACCCTAACAACTGCACAGAACACCCTAACAACTGCCCATAACATCCTGACAACTGCTAGAAACACCCTAACAACTGTAAAGAACACCCTAACAACTGCACAGAGCACCCTAACAACTGCACAGAATACCCTAACAACTGCAAATAACACCCTAACAACTGTAAAGAACACCCTAACAACTGCACAGAACACCCTAACAACTGCACAGAACACCCTAACAACTGCCCATAACATCCTGACAACTGCTAGAAACACCCTAACAACTGCACAGAACACTCTAACAACTGCACAGAACACCCTAACAACTGCACAGAACACCCTAACAACTGCCCATAACATCCTGACAACTGCTAGAAACACCCTAACAACTGCACAGAACACCCTAACAACTGCAAATAACACCCTAACAACTGCACAGAACACCCTAACAACTGCAAAGAACACCCTAACAACTGCACAGAACACTTTAACAACCGCATAGAACACCTTAAAAACTGCAAAGAACAGCTAGCAACTGTCCAGAACACCCTAGCAACTGCCAACAATTTCAAAGCAACCACCCAGAACACCTTAGTAACTGCACAGCAACACAGTAGCAGCAGGTTGTGTATGGTAAAACACCTGATTTTGTTTTCTTAATGCAAAAATCTAATTTTACACATGTAGTTGAATATTTATGTGATATCAGAAGCATGCATGAGCCTTTGAGCAATATACATACATTTATCAACCTATGGCATATTACCCTGTATGAGCAGCAGGAACTGACTAAATGTAAATGCACATTATTTATACTGAGAATTTATATCAGAAACTAAAGTGTTGCATAACGCAGATGCTGATGAAATGCCCACAGAACAGAGCTTTATATTAAATAAGAAAGGCATTGTATTTATTTGCTTTATGCTCCCACCTCTCATTTGTTTCAAAGGTCAAAACATCTGATTGCCATTCATGTGAACGGGTTCATGTGGATAGGTGAAAATGGAAGGATCTACACTACCTGTCAAAAGTCTGGAATGATTATGACTTTGCAATGTTTTTGAAATGGCCACATTTATTTGATCAAAAGCACATTTTTTGAATATATTTTAAAATGTAATTTACTCCTGCAAACGCAAAGCTGAATTTCCAGCATCATTACTTCTATGCTCATTTGCTGTGCAAGAAACTTATTATCCTACTATCAGTATTGAAAATAGTTACTCTGTTTAAGATTTTTGTGTAAACTGTGATACTTTTTTTTCCCTGATAAATGGAAAGCTCAAAGATATGCATTTATTTGAAACAGAAATCTTATTTATCTTAATCTGTAACGTTATAAATGTCTTTACTGTCTCTTTTGAACACTTCTGATTGCTAAATAATACAGAACATCTCTTGAGGTCCAAATCAGAATATTACAGTGAAACTTAATCTTTGCTATCACAAAAATAAATTAGATTTTAAAATATACTGTATTCAAATAAAACATGTTAAATTTGCAATATTACTGCTTTTAATTATTATTATTATTATTCCTAACCTTTTATCAGTCGTGTATATGCATATGGGTGCAAATACAGGCCATGCATTAAGCATTGCCAGTGTTGACAGACATTTGAAATGTATCACCTCAGTGAGATAAAGTGTGTAATAATGGCTGTTTGCAGACAGGTTTCCCTCCAAACTTATTATATATTTATTTTTTTGAATTGGATGGAGTGGGAAATTGGATGGAAATTTTATATGCAATTCAAATAGATAAATCTTAAATTAAGGTCTGATGGCCTCAACAGCATTTATGCTTTTTTATGTGAATAAACCTATAAAAGGTTTACTTGTAACTGAATATTAAACTGGGATAGAAGCATTTAAACATTGACAATGTGGCATATATATGTAATGCAACAGCATGTGTACTTCAGTACAGCAAGTTTCTGGCATGTGGAAAATAAAGTTGCAAAGCCGGCAATCTGGAAAAGCAACACAGCGCTCGTCACAACAACAAGTCCTCAAGTCTCCCACTCAGGAGCTAAGCGTGCCGCGCTTCTCCAGGTGTCTCCTCTGGGCAGATGGGCTGCGCGACTGCCATTTATAGAACAGCAATTACTCAACATCTGCCACAGTGATGGAACCTCAAATTATACCGTGGAACCCAGCAGGGGGCTGTAGGTAGGAGCTGTGGGTTTTCAGCATGGGAGGGCGGACAGGGACCAACCTACCAGGTGTTCCCCACACTGAATGTCTCAAGGGGGCGATGGAGAAAAAGTTCATTTAGTCTCAATAAAACATTAACTGCACGGCACCCAGCCTGGCCAGCACAGTTTGAAGCACTAAGTTATGCGTTTGCATCATAAATGAATACATAAATGATAAACAGGAGCGCATATCGAGATTCAGCTTTTAAACTCCTAAATATAGACTAGTCATATAGCTCCCGTGGTCTGCTTCTCATCTATATTCATGCTTTTCCATATTGGAAAGGTCTATGCATCTCAAGCTAAGCGGTGAAAAGCACTCCTGCTGCAATTACTGATTAATTACAGGGAATTAAAGCAATTAAGGCTTTTGAAATATACAATTAACCATCACATTTCCTGTTACAGGCCTGAGATTATAATGCATTCATATCTCGTACTAGCGTGTAGCGTTAGTTTCAGATGCTGCCGGCTTGAGCCGGTCAAAAAACTTTCAAAAACAATATGGATTTGTGCAGCGCGTGAGATGACATATGCATTCACACGTTCGTTATTTAAATATAAGTGCTTTGGCACGCAGAATAATGCTTGTCAAATGTTCTTCGACATCGGATCCACCCAAAACTAGGCGGGTTACCAAAAAAAGAAAATGAAATAAACAAAAAAAACCTGAAAAGACAACAGCAATACGAATATGCAAACGCTCGCTGCTTTCACAAGTAAACAAATAAACATAACAATAGTTTATGTTGTCAAATCACGATTCAGCTTTCCTCAAACCTCAAGGAAAGAGCGATACTTTTTGACAGATGAGGCACAAAGGTACAATAGAAGGTAGGAACGTGGCTCCTCTCCCAGGTACGGCGATGATGGTGTGACTGATTGAAAAACAAAGAAAGGAATTTGAAGATTTGAGAAAGTAAGGGAAGGTCTTACGGGGCGCCGTCTCGGCACCGCACTCCTGCATTACGCCAAACGGGGCATGTTGCCTGGAGTCTTGCCTACGGACATCAGCATGGGCACGCAGACACTTTCTCCTGCTTTGTGCCTTTTTCAGTCTGTTTTATTTACTAGCAGCATGGCGCACATTTGCATGACAACAACAACAAGATGTCTCAAAAGATTTCTATTAAACTTTTCAATGTGTCATCTGTCTCCACACGTTTCTCTGCACTTAACTTTAGGTGCCAAGTCATTTCGTACTGAATTCTTAATATCAGGAGCGGAGGAACGATTTGAAAGGTGCATTTGGGGACGGGGAGACACACAAAGCATGAATATTAGTAATCCTTGAGTGAGATAAAGGCTTGGCTTGCAGATTTGACTATTTTAATTCTACCTTGAATTGCTTAATTAATGAACTGACATTTCCTGTGGCCGCAGTGACTGCGGTGTCCCTCAGTATGCCATATTATCTAAAACATATCTAAAATTATTTAACAACTATTTCATAAAAATTTGTAATTTTGGGCAGTTAAAAAAAATGTGTGTGTGACCTTGGACCACAAAACCAGTCTTAAGTACCACAAGTATATTTGTAGCAATAGCGAAAAATACATTGTATGAGTCAAAATTATCGATTTTTATGTCAAAAATCATTAGGATATTAAGATCATGTTTCATGAAGATATTTTGTAAATTTCCTACTGTAAATAGATCAAAAATTAATTTTTGCTTAGTAATATGCATTGCTAAGAACTTTATTTGGACAACTTTAAAGACGATTTTTTCAAGATTTTGATTTTTTTTGCACCCTCACATTCCAGATTTTTAAATAGTTGCATCTTGGCCAAATACTGTCCTATCATAACAAACCATACAATCAATGGAAAGCTTATTTATCAGCTTTCAGATAATGTATAAATCTCAAAATTTTCAAAAAATTGAGCCTTATGACTTGTTTTGTCATCCAAGGTCATATACAGTGCTGCTTGAAAGTTTTTAACTATATTGTTTCTATATTTCTGCATAAATATAACGCAAAACATCATCAGAGTATAAGTCCTTAAAGCTGACAAAGAGAATCCAATCAAACAAACAAGACAAAGATGCATACTTTGTCATTTAGTTATTGAGAAAAATGATCCAGTGTTAAATATTTGCAAGGTGCAAAAGTATGGGAATCTTTGCTTTCAGTATCTGTTGTGACCCCTTCCCCTTTTGAAGCAATAACTGCAGGTAAAGTTTTTTGTAACTGCTGATCAGTCCTGCACAACGACTTGTAGGAATTTTAGCCCATTCTTTAGTACAGAAACACTTGAACCCTGTGATGTTGGTGGGTTTCTTCCAAAGAACTGCTTGCTTCAGGTCTTTCCACAACATTTTAATTGGATTAAGGTCTGGACTTTGACTTGGCCATTCCAAAACATTACCTTTGTTCTTCTTTAACCATTTTTTGGTAGAATGACTTGTGCGCTTGAGGTCGTTGTCTTGCTGCATGACCCACTTTCTCTTTAGATTTTAGTTCATGGACAGATGTCCTGACATTTTTCTTTAGAATTTGCTGGTATAATTCAGAATTTATTGTTCCATCAATGATGGCAAGCCGTCCTGGCCCAGATGCAGCAAAACAGGCCCAAACCATGATACTACCACCACCATGTTTCACACATGGGATAAAGTTCTTCTTATGCTGGAATGCAGTGTTTTTCTTTCTACAAACATAACACTTTTTATTTAAACCAAAAATTATATTTTGGCCTCATCCGTCCACAAAACATTTCTCCAATAGCCTTCTGTCCACATGATCTTTATCAAACTGCGGACAGTCAGCAGTGTTTTTTGGAGAGTTGTGGCTTTCTCCTTGCAACCCTGCCATGCACACCATGGTTGTTCATTGTTCTCCTAATAAAGGATTCATGAACTTCAACATTAACCATGTGAGAAAGGCCTTTAGTTGCTTAGAAGTTATCCTGGGGTTCTTTGCAACCTCAAAAACGATTATACATCTTGCTTTGGAGTGATCTTTGTTGGTCGACCACCTCTGGGGAGGGTAACTGTGGTCTAGAATTTTGTACACAATCTGTCTGAATGTGGATTTGTGAAGTCCAAACTCTTTAGAGATGCTTTTGTAACCTTTTCCAGCCTGATGAGCAACAACAACTCTTTTTCTGACATCCTCAGAGTTCTCCTTTGTTTATGCCATGATTTACTTTCACAAACACAATCAGACTTTAATAGATCCCTGTTCTTTAAATAAAACAGGGCATAAACTGACACCTAATTGTCATCCTATTGACTGAAAACACTTCTGAAAAGACACCTTCAAATTAACTGCTAATCCTAGAGATTCACATACTTTTGCAACTTAAAAATATTTAACGCTGGAGAATTTTTCATAATAAATAAATGACAAAGTATATATTTTCATTTCATTTGTTTAATTGGGTTCTCTTTGTCAATTTTCAAAAGTTGTGTGAAAATCTGATTTTTTGCTATTTCATATTTATGCAGAAATATAGAAAAATCTAAAGGGTTCACAAACTTTCAAGCAGCACAGCATATATATATGCTGCTTGAAAGTTTGTGAACCCTTTAGAATACTGTATATATAAATTATGATGTGAAAACCAGGATTCTTTATTCAATCGAAAATTAAACAGAATACCATTCATTTGAAATAGAAATCTTTTTTAGAATATAAATGTTTTTACTGTCACCTTTGATCAATTTAATGCAATTTAATGCTGAATAAAAGTATTAATAGGTCTACTTAATAAATGTATATGAATATTAAGAAGTACATATATATATATATATACACACACACACACACACACACACACACACACACACACATAATTACACATTATAGCATACACTGCTATATAATTTCAGCTTTAAGAGTGCTACACAGCTGTATATAAATGTATAAAAATGTATAAAAAGAAAGTACAAGTAAAAAATCGCTGAAATAATTCCACTGCAGTAAGTATAAGGCACATAACTTGTGCAATGCATTATTTTTTTCTCCAGCAGTGCAGTTCTGGTTGTGCTGGTGTTGTAGAACAAATTCTGCCTCTTCCCACTGCTGGAGCCTCGGGACTAAAGGCCTGAAAGAGGAGCTTACGCTGTGTTACCCGGTGTCATGAATCTTTCATAAAACTGTCACAGGAAAGATGGAGCGCTCGATGTAGCCATAATTCCCAGTGCCGACACAGTCCCAGTAGAAAGTGTGTTATTGAGGCAGGTGGATGCTCCGAGTCTGTTGTGTTAATTGAGATTGGCTGTAATAACATTTTACATCAAGTCACTATAAGAGTGTTATGACAATTTCAGTGTCAAGTTAATATTGAAAAACGACTTTTTATATCCCTTCTTTGCTCTTAGTTCTCCGCTCCGAGTCTTTTTCTGTATTTTCTTAAATGTGATGAATTATCCATTCCTCTCTTCAGGAAACTCTGTCTGCCTCGCTAAAATAAGAGAGATTGCCTTCTTTTGCATGCTTAGATAAATGATCAAATATTCATATCCATACATAGTTAGCTTGTGCTTTTTTGTTCTATTTTCTTACGCTGGAACATTTCTCTGCACTTTATTGTTTTTCTTATTCATGAAGAGCACAGCAAGTGTCCTTATATCAGCATTATGAGTCATTTAAAAGCTCTGCTTGGGAATTAACTCCACAAACCTTAACATTTTCACTCTCATACATGAATACACACACATCCTCACACGACTAGGCTCTAAAATCAATGCGAAGACAAACCAAAGACCTTTGACAACATATTGCAACTGCTGCACTTATACGTGCCTCTGCGTACATTTCTGCAAGACTGTAATTACGTACCTTACTGCATGTTTTGTGGTAGTTTCAAAGTGAAAAGTCCAGAAAGTGGCATTAAAACACTCTTTCAATACATGACTGTGGCATGTTTTTATTACATTGGTACATGCACATATTGCTGTGTTTTTTTTATTGCGCTGCTTGAGGTACGTATTGCAGGTGTTCAGATTTAATATCCAGGGAGTGTCGCTAAAAGTTAATGCTCTATCGTGTTAAAAATGTCCCCTACACCAAACCCAACCCTAAACCCACCTGATAGTGTTAACAAATGCAAAAGTGACATAAAAGCACATTTGCTGATACAGAATCCTATTTTATTTTAAATCCTTATGCGGATTTGAGCTGTTTTGTCGAGCGGTGGTTTCACTGGGTTTGTACCAGAGCTCTTAATCACTCTAGTGCAACATTGCATCGCGTGAGCTGTGAGAAAACTCATGCTTAGGAAGCTTATATATGACAACAACATTCAAAAGTATCTGTTTTCAAATCATGCGGAATGTTGAAATTGTTAAAAAGTCATAATATTGTGCGAAAATTAGGCTTTATTAATCAAAACTCTGTATCTGTAAATTATACTTTGTGGGAAAAGAAATAAACGTTGTTGGAGTTTTACTGCCTCTAGTGTTCATTTCAACTGAAAATTGCAGTGATTCATACATACAGGTACATTTTTTGGCAGTTTTGCAGAAATGTGTATTGAGGTACATATTTCCAATGAGCCTACGTAGCAAAACTACTGATGGGTATTAAATGAATGCATTTAAAGTCACTGGTCACAAAATTTAGCTCTGAATTTGAAGACTGAATTTTCACATTTTGCATGTGAACATTTTTACATGACTGATTCAAAAAGTCACATGACAAAGTTTAATTACAGCTGAATATTTGAGACATAGAATATTTAAATCAATGTATTGTATGTAAATATGCCATTGGTCAAATCTACCTGCCATACTAAATACGTTTACTATGTAATATAAAATTGTACATTTTAACCAACTTTTACGAACAGACTAAATCCAGAAGAACTGTGGCAGCATCTCCAAGATGCTTTAAGAGACACTAACTACACCTACAAAGCTACAGTACTGTTAAAATTTTTAGGCAGTTAGGCACATAAAATGAGGATGCTGTCAAAAACAATGTAAATAGATTTTCTTTATCAATGAATTTCTATTAACTAAAAAAAAATAAGCATTTGATGTGACCATCCTTTGCGTTTAAAGCAGCTTTTGCCCTATGTGCACTTGTGCATAGTTTTTCAGGTAGCTTTGCAGGTAGGTTACTTGAAACATCTTGGAGATGTTGCCACAGTTTTTCTGGATTTAGTCTGTCTCAGTTTTTCTGTTTCTTCATGTCATTCCAGAGACAGACTGGATGATGGTGAGATCAGATGTCAGTGTGGAGCACTGGCTGTTGTCAGACTCCTTGTGCAAACAAAAATCTCACTAGATTATTACAATTAATGGCAAACAGAACGTTTGGAAATGTAAACCGATGTTTTTTACTGACACACTACAGCAAAAGATAGAAATAACTTACTTTAAACCATTTTTTAACTGGTGAAAATACTAGTGACCTAAAACTTTTGCACAGTACTGTATATGACTAAGCAATTGTAGTAAAGCTTACAGCCTAAACTTACACACTCTTAAAAATAAAAACTCATTATTAGCATTGATGGCTCCATGAACATTTACACCCAGGTTATATTTCCATTTCACAAAAGGTTTTTTCCAGTGCAAAAACGATCTTCAGATAATAAACATGTTCTTTACCCTAAGAAAAAAATTTTTTTTTTTTACGAACTGTTCACTGAAGCGTTCTTTGGGGAACCAAAACATGAATATTAATATTAAGCTCTCAAAATCAGAGCTTAAAAGCAATATAGTTTTATCTTTATCATTAATTAATAATCATCTTGTTTACAAAGACTCATTAACAGACATTGATAGAAAAAAAACAGCCGATTCCAGAATTATTTGTGCGTTTCCTTCACTTTCCTCTTCCCCGTGGAACACTTCAGCAGATAATGACGAAATGCTGTCTGCTCCAGCCCTAGTAATGACATCTAATGTGTTGAGCTGGGATAATGTGCATTACAAGTTGCATTTGCGTTGAGTTTGGAATATGCCTCCACGCTTTAATACCGCGCTGCAGTGAGAATCCATTATGGTAATGCAGCACCTGAGGGAAGCAATGGGAGAGATCAGTCTTCAAGTGCTTATTACCAAAGATGACTGTGTTTAATGAAAGCCTCCCTGTGTGAGAAGGTAAGCCTTTCCCCTTCTCTTTCTTTCTCTCTCTCCCCCCTCTTCTTTTTCCATTTGTCCTTTCAAACTCAGCTCTTCCAAAGTGGATTCTCTCTGCCACCCATCCAGCATTGGGGAAGCTACTTTAAAGCTGTAGCTTGTCAAGCTACAAGCTACTCATAATCTGAAGTAGTTGAACTGCAGTCAAGCTACTCTTTTTAAAAATCTGCTACACTACAAGCTTCTGTAAAGTAACTGACTGAAAGGACGAATATATTGTTAGGGATAGTTCACTCGAAAATGAAATTAATGTCATTAATTACTTACCTTCATGTCGTTTCAAACCTGTAAGTCTTTCGTTCATCTTCAGAAGACAAATTAGGATGTTTTTGATGAAATCCGAGAGCTTTCGGACCCTGCATAGGCAGGAATCGCAACTACCATGTTCAAGGCCCAGAAAGGTAGTAAGGAAATTGTTAAAATATTCCATGAGACGTCAATGGTTCAACTGTAAAGTTCCAAAAATAATGACTTTATTCAACTATTTCTTCTCTTCTGTGTCAGTCTTCGACGCATGTTCACGAGAGTACCATGACACATGCATGTGGCATTGCTGACATAGGATGTCTCTAATATCCAATGAAAAAAGACCTAAAATGTCATGCAGGGCTGAGGTGAGTGTGTTTGATTAATTTCTCTTGTCTTAGTTCTGCATGCATGAACTGAGGTTGAACTCTTGATTGAATGCAAGTTACTGATGTACTTGGCACTAAAGCTGCATACATAATGCAAAGTGACATTAACAATGGCAAAGTAGTAATTGCTTGAAGTTTACTGCTATTCATAGGAAACAATATTTGAAAAACAGTTGAACTTACGGCAAAGTCCCTTAAATGCAGATCTCTTCACTCAGCAGCAATATTACTAATGCTCCCAGGCATCTATTTTCAGGAAACACAGAATCACTGAAACTGCTGGAAATTATTACATTCAAATATTGTTACGCAAAATGCAACACAGGCTCATTGGAAAAATGTGACTCTGTCTGAATTATTGCAAAAACCAATCCAAAAACATAGCTAAACATGCAATTCACTAGAGTTTCCAAATGAAATTAACACTAGTTGCAGTAAAACAGCAACTTTATTTCCTTTTCACATAAATTATTGATAAATAAAGATATATTTTCATGTGATTCCCTGCACAATACAGTGTTATGACCTCAAAACCTTTCTACCACAGTGCATGATTTGTAAACTAATTCATTTTGTTTTCTGTGACACATAACCAGCTTCATATGTATAGCTTTTCCATCATAGTAAACTTGCTCAGTAGCGCACCTAGTACAGCATTGCACTTGCAATGTGGAGCGTCTGGGTACGAATCCTGTGAAACGTGAGTCATAGAAGCAAGCTAAAATGGCAAGATTGTCATGTTAGCTTTTGTTAACACTCGTTAGATGTTATTTTCAAACACACTAGAGCATTAACTGCTGTGATAAGCACAACAATCAATTAAATAAAACACAGCCTGACTGACATTCATCTGCTTTGGATAAAACTGAACGCAGTATTTGTGCCATTCACCATGTTTCAGTTTGAAAGTGTCATGAAATGAGCATAGTAGCATAATATCATTTTGTAGAAATGTCGCCACAGGTACTTTTTTTATTTTTTTAAAGAGCCAGATGCAAAAACTTTATTTTTCAGGATGGTTCAGTTAATGTGCATTCACTTTCTAGAGTAAACAAATGGCCAGGCTCTTTTAATTTGAAAGCATAGCAGATTTGTAAAGTCGACCACACTGAGTGTTACTATTTCTCCCATTCATACTGTATGTGTACAATTGTTCTATCTCCTACAAGTGGCTTTTAGCATTAATCAAGTTATTATATCTCAGACCACACTACTGAAGTATGTAGTTGGTATACTTTGAGTTTGTACACAGCAGCCATCACCATTCAGCAGCTTCCTTTGCTCTTCCTTGTCCTCCTCTCATGTCTCAACATCTTTCTCTTTACCTCCCCTCTCTCATTTGTCTACACCAAGCAGTGACAGCTTATGTAACAGCTCCAAACTTAGCTTCCTATTTGAACGGCACGTTACGCTTCTGTTTTTTTCTTCCATTACATGACTCATTTTAGTTATTACCCTTTGACAAAGAGAACAAGATGTGGGGAGGGGTGATCTGGTAGAAGCAAGAGAGAAAGATCGAGAATAAGAGGAAAAAGAGAGAAGTGAAAGAGAAAATATAGATTTAATTATTTAGCCTCTAGAGAGTGAGTCTGACCCAGATGAGGCTTTTGGTGCTGTTCGTAGGACAGAGGTGCATGATGCTTTCTGGGGGGTTGCCCTGGGACAGGGAAACAGAGGCACCAAAACCAATATTATGAGTGGGTAATATGAGGGAGGAAATCGTGAGTGAGAGAATGAGGGATGCGGAAAACAAGCAAATAAGAAAAATGGAAAGCGCAGGAGCTCTTAGTCACTTGTCTTTCCCGATCTTCCATGAGACTGATCTCATGATCAGTCAAACGCATTTCATTACTTATGCTTTAAATTCCCAGTTTTGACTGAGTGAACACTGACAAAAAATGGTTTAACAGATTTGCTTATTAGAACTTTCAACTTACACATTACAGCTTCTGACCAAGCAATCAATCCAATATTGTTTTTTTTTTTCTGATGAATTAGGGAGAGAAAAAATAAAATAAAATAAAATAAAATAAAATAAAATAAAATAAAATAAAATAAAATAAAATCAACCAGTGGTTATTATGTTATTATTTAAAAAAAAAAAAAAATCTATATATGTTTTTGCTGCACATTTTTCTATATGTTTTATTTAATCATAAAATAAAAAGCAGTGTAAATATAATTACAAATTGAAATAACAGTTTTATATTTGAATATATTTTAAAATGCAATTTATATTTATACCTGTGGTACAAAGCTGAATTTTCAGCATCATTACGCCAATCTTCAGTGTCACAAGATCCTTCAGAAATCATAATAATATGTTGTGCTGCTCAAAAAGCATTTTTTGTTATTATCAATGTTGAAATGTAAAATGGAAATCTTTTTAACCAATATAAATGTCTTTACTCTCACTTTAAAAATAAAAAAATAAATAAATTTGATGCATTCTTGCTGAATAAAAGTAAAAATAAAACACTGTAATTCTAAAAAAAATTAAACTGTCTTTGAAATAGTATAAATTGAAAATAAAATACAAAAGAAATGCAGATGCAGATTTCTGTGCTCAAATCTGCTCAACCCAACTGTTTCAAGTCTGTTTGACAAAGCTGCATGCAAACAAATGTTTATAAGTGAACTTCTACACACTACTCAGTGTGTGGGGAGCAGTGTACACTGCATAGGGAGTATGTGAATTGTACAGTGTTACATTGAGGGAAAGTGGAAGGCATTTCCATATACAGTGAAATTCTCCAGAGAGTCCCCTTAACTTTCATCTGTCATTTCCTCGGGGCAGACAACAAACTCGAGAGAGAAGGAGAAAAAGTGGGGTGCGACAAAAGAGAAGCTGTTATCCCCTTGACTTTATTCTTTTATTGTTATATTACACATAAAGAAGTCTAGGAATTTCCCAATGTAATTAACTAGGTCAGATTTCCATGCTGTTCTCTGCAGCTTTGCATATGACTGTAAACAGTGTTCATATTGGCTTTCTAATAAATGCTTTGAGGCAGGAATTTCTCAATCCAGCACTACTAAAAATACAACTACAGTTTTGCAGGAATATCAGAAGCCGGGAGAGGAAATGCTTTTGCTGCTGTCTGACTGAACTGCTAGGAACAAACATAAGAGGAAAAATACTACAACTTTGCCCTCTTCCTCTCCTAATTGCCCTTTTTTTAATACCGTACTATGCTTCATTCTCTCCACGCTCGTCTCCTCATTCCACTTATTCCTCCAACAGATTCCGTCTGCTCCAGCGCACGGGTGAATCAGCGCTCCACACGGCCACAGCCACTAAACTTCTGATAAAATCAATGTTTAATTCACATCGCTCGAGGCCATTGACAGAAAAAGTGGAAGCCTTTCATCTACAAAGGGATACATGGAGGCTCCTAGCGCGAAAGGAATCTCGCAGAATTAGTGCAATCGTCACGAGTTGTCCCATTTATTTCACTGAGCGTGTGCTCTCGCTGACACTAAGAAGATCTGAGGGGCCCCGGAATGAGACACGTCCCATTCACCCAATGAACTGCTGGAGTGTATGTGGACAGGGTGCAAAATGCACCTTTTAGTACTTTGAACGACAGACTTTTATGCATAATATTGCTTTGTAGTGGATTATTTGAGGCTGATCTTCCTACCTGAAGGCTATGGTGCAAGGCCAGTGGTTCTTAATTACTCTGCTTGTTTTTCCTTATTTACAGGGATAGTTCACCCAAAAATGAAAATTCTGTCATTAATTACTCACATGTTGTTCCAAGCCCGTAAGACCCTCGTTCATCTTCAGAAAACAAATTAAGATATTTTTGATGAAATCCAAGAGCTTTCTGAGCCTGCATAGACAGCAATGCAAATGAAACATTTCATGGCCCAGAAATGTAGTAAGAGCATTGTTAAAATAGTCAACTAAAACTCTCAACCCTAATATTATGAAGCTATGAGAATATTTTTTGTGTACAAGGAAAACTTCTCTTCTCTGTCAGTCTTCAGCGTGTGTTCACAAGAGTATCATAGTGCATAGGTTGAACCACTGATGTCACATGGACTACTTTAACAATGTCCTTACTACATTTCTGGACCTTGAATGTGTCAGTTGCGTTGCTGTCTATTTTTCTAAGGTCTTATGAGTTTGGAACAACATCAGAATGAGTAATGACAGAATTTTAAATTTTGGGTGAACTATCCCTCTAAGAACCACTGTGCAAGGCCACTATCAGGCAGGACGAAACTGGGAATGTTGTTCCAGGCCCTGTGAGGGGGCCCTATTTTACATTTTTACGTTGATTAAAGTATGAGGGCTGGGACCCCTACATGTCATTTTGTCTTGGACTCCATGAATTCAAGTACTGACCTTGCATGAGTATTTTTGAGTGTGCATAAGTATGAGACATGTAAGTGGCTATAAGTGGGTCATTCTCAAAATCTGGTGATTTCACTTGATATTTCAGTCTTGACAAAAAAAAATAGTCGTAGAAATACTCCATTTAAAGGAGAAGTCCACTTCCAGAACAACAATTTACAAATAATTTACTCACCCCCTTGTCATCCAAGATGTTCATGTCTTTTTTTCCTCAGTCGTAAAGAAATTATGTTTTTTTGAGAAAAACATTTCAGGATTTTTCTCCATATAATGGACTGATATGGTGCCACGATTTTGAACTTCCAAAATGCAGTTTAAATGCGGCTTCAAACGATCCCAAATGCGGTTGTAAATGATCCTAGCTGAGGAGGAAGAGTCTTATCATAACGAACGGTTATTTTAATAAAAATAATACAATTTATATACTTTTTTAATGTCAAAAGCTCATCTTGTCTTACTCTGCCTGGACTGTTTTTGTTCCGGTTCATGACAATTAGGGTATGATTGGAGTTTTTCAACATACCCTGTCTTGAGCCAGAATACACAGAGTTCAGGCAGAAAAAGATTAAAAAGTATTTAAATTGTATTTTTTTTTTTTTTTTTTTTTGTATGAAAATAACCGATCATTTTGCTAGAGAAGACCCTTCTTCCTCAGCTGGGGTTTACAACCGCATTTGGGATCGTTTGAAGCTGCATTTAAACAGCATTTTGAAAGTTTAAAATCATAATAGTCCATTATATGGAGAAAAAATGCTGAAATGTTTTTTTCAAAAAACTTTATTTCTTTATGACTGAAGAAAGAAAGACATGAACATCTTGGATGACAAGGGGTTGAGTACATTATATGTGAATCTTTGTTTTGGAAGTGGACTTCTCCTTTAAAAGGCATTTATAACCTAAAAGTTAATTATTATTTACTTATTTGCTTATTATGTTTAGTACAAGGTCTAACAAGTGGGAAGGAAGGGTAATTAAAAAATAGCTAGTCTGTCAGTCAAAAGTTTTCAATGTTAAAGACTTTTAGAAGTTTTAAAATACAAAAAGTGCAAAAGTACTTCCAAGGACAAAGTTTTCAAATGTTGTAAAATTATTCATTTGCATTTAAATTGATTTTTTTGTTGTGTACTTAATAAAGGTAACACAAATAAAACTGTACCAAAATAAACCATGGTATTCTTTGAAGTACCAAGTAAATACCAAGAAATCACCTAACAGGATACATTCCCAGAACTTTGGCAAACATTCTAGTTAAAGGGTTAGTTCACCCGAAAATGAAAATTCTGTTAATAATTACTCATCCTTGTGTCTTTCCAAACCTGTAAGAACTTAATCTTCAAAACACAAATTAAGATATTTTTGATGAAATCTGAGAGCTTTCTGACCCTGCATAGACAGCAATGCAACTATCACCTTCAATGCCAAAGGTATTAAGGACATTGTTAAAATAGTCCATGTGACATCAGTGGTTCAAAAGTTTATGAAGCTAGGAAAATATTTTTTCTGTGCAAAGAAAACAAAAATAATGACTTCATTCAACAATTTCTTCTCTTCCGTGTCATATGCATGTGGTGCTGCTGACACAGGAGCTGGCGTTCTGACATAAAACCCGGATGTGCTGCACCTTGCTTTCAATCAGAGGAATACACATGTAGCCTATGCGTCATAGTACTCTTGTGAATGGCAGTGGAGACTGACACAGAAGAGAAGAAATCATTGAATAAAGTAGTTATAGCATATTTTCTTAGCAATAGATGCTATTTACAGTGCAAATAGCGATAGATTCTATTTACATTCTATGTAAAAATAGCAGTATTTTTAGTTATAGTAGTTACATGACGGTTATACTACTTAGTGCAAATAGTGGCAGATATCTGCACCTCAGTACTGTAGTAAATTACAAAATAGCATGCATTAATAACATATTGAGTTTAAATTATAATTTTTATTAAAATGAATAAATGGATGCCACTTTGGTACAATAAATTTGGTACACCTAACCCCTAACCTTAGCCGATTAACACCCATAAGCCACATTATTTTCCAATTTTTGATTATTTCCTTCATTTTTATTAAAAATAAATGCCTTTCCAATGTGATATGTAATGTGAAAAGGGAGAAGAACGACTTCTGCAAAAGGCGGATTCGAACTCGGGTCCATCGTGTCAAAACATAATTGCTATGCCACTGGAGCTGCTGTTTAACTGGCATCTTTTGAAATGTTATCTAATCCTAACACACATTGTAGGGTGGTGTTAGTGTAACTAATCTTTGCCAGTATGGGCTATTCGCACTTATAAATAGACACTCCGCAAATAAACCTGTACCAAAATGTACCACGGTATTCTCTGAAGTACCGTGTAAATACCAAGAATCCAGCTAACAGGGTACATTCACAGACATTTTTTTACACATTGTTCTTTGAACATTTTTTCCTATCATAAGAATGTTGAACCACCAAAAAACAATGTTCCCATAATGTTAGCAAAATGATAGAATTCCATTAACATTCCTATAACCAAGAACAATTTTACAACTTAATGGGAATGTTAGCATAAAATGTATTTTTGTTAGCTGGTAAAATGGTAATCATTCAGTATTGATTATTCAGGCTGAGTTGTACAAATTATTCTGAGTGTTCACCTCTTGACCTGAAACAAACATCATTTGATAAGCATTCGTGAACATCAGAGGCATAATTGAATATTTTCTGCCACACAGTATTATATCTCTCACGGTCAGCTGGGTGAAGGCACTATCGCGAACCTCGATCCACCATAATGCCACCCGAAATCTCCTCGGCTGGAATTCATTACTTCAAATGGGCCACCTACAAAGCCCTGTCCACGCTGCAAGCTGGTACGCCTCACTCGCTCTGCCAAACACTAATTCTAATTCGTCAACCTTTTGGAAATAGCTTATTTATGTAATCCCCCCTCCCCCTTCCACCACCCAAAAAAAAGATAAAAAATATGCTTGCTTTCGAAAAAGCATAAATAATTAGCATTTTGTTAGTGCAGAGATAGCTTATTAAACAAAGCGAGAGCTTAGCGATGGAGCGGCGTTTGAAGTGCTTGTGAATAATCCAGCTGAATGTGTACTTGCCCCGCAGCGCTGAAGACACGGCCAGAACCGTCACACCGTACAGAGACACTGACACGTGACTCACTGCTAAAGCTTATTGAGACATGATCTTCAGCAGCAACACATGTAAAATCTGCCATGTGCTAAACTTGTTCCTCAATAGTCTCTAAAAATGTTTGTAGCAACAGTCAGATGCCCATAGGCGATGACCTATCATTTGCCGCATTGGATGGCACTTTAGATGAATAAAGTACACTTTGATCTTCCACAAGTCATTTTCAAGCATTAGGGGCACAAATATCATGTTTACTTGTTGTTGCTGTAGCTGTGAGAACTATTAGATAGCTTAGATGTGCAACATATAATTAATCAATTCATTTCTTTTAGGACGAAAAAATCTGTTTTATAGGGGGGAAAAACAATATCTAATTATCTCAAATAAATTTAATTGTTAATTGTGTTAAATTGTGCAAATGATTAACATACAAGTGTTCAATCATTCATTCATTCCAGTATACCAGTATACCAGTTTTTTTTTTTTTTTTTTTTTTTTAAATGATCAAAATAAAAATACAATTTTAAATTGCTTGGATAATATATATAATTAACAACTGAAAACTAACATTTGGTCCCAGTTAGCAAGACCCTAATTAGCAACCCAGTTATCTATACTGATGTAGTTTTTAGGGGTTCTATTATAATTGTTAAAATGGCCAAGAATAAGCAATCTCCATGTAAAACTGATCGTACAGACCAAACTGTAAGTCGTAGAGACTTGAAACTTGGAAGGTTGGCAGTACTCACACCATCTACAATGTCACTATCACTCGCCCCAATCGGCCTGACGGGGGCGCTATAGCGATCAGAAGTATGAAATCGCTCATAACTCCTAAACCGTTCGTCGCAGGCTCAGCTCTTATGTTGTTATTAATTATTAATGATTAACCGCTCCCGTGTGACATGCTCATATCATGCATCTTTTCTGCAAAGATATTTTACATCATGTTGACAACTTTATGTGTGATGCACTTGGAATCAAATTTTCTTTAACTAGGGTTAATAAATAAAAAGTTAATTGTATCACGTTGTAGTTACATTTTCAAGCTGACTAGTTAAAAAAAAAAAAAAAGATTTAAATTTTTTTGCCACAGGTATCTGTAAGGACATTTGTGTATCTCAAAAAACATGGCTGCCATCAGCCAGTGAAATTTGAGCACATATTAGACAAGGTTAATGGAGGTAGCAAAAGTTAGTGGGCCTGTTTGACTCACGGCGTTAAATATCACATTTTTAGAGCGCGTAAATGATTGTATATTGCACGTTTTTCACACATACACACAATATTTGTATCATATGACAGACCTCCTCATTCTAAACAGCTTTGCCTCTAGAACCACTGTTGTCAATCAAATCGTTTGTTAAATGAAAAATTACTTTTGCGAACTCTTCCAATACACATACGTGGGGCTATACCAGTCATAAATGTTAAAAATCATCACATTTCTATGGCAAAATACCTGGATTTGCCAAAAATGCTTTTTTTAAATCATTGATTTAAGTGGTTACAGGCTTGCTAATTAATACCCAATGTTTGTTTTTTGTTTTTTTTTCATATTTGCATAAATGCCTTACAGGGGTCATGTGATGCAAATTTTTCTTTGTCTTTGGAGTGTCCGTGCATACATAAGATCCAAAAAGTCGCAAAGACTAAAGTCTCAAACCCAAAGAGATATTCTTTCTAAAAGTTAAGACTCAGCCAAGCCTTCCTAAAAAGCCACATTCACACCCCCACAAATCACTGTGTGGGAAGATTTGTATAACATCGCCCAAATGTATACGCAAAGAAAGAAAGTGTGACTTTCATTCTCACTGTAGTATTGTTGTCGCTGCCACCATGTCTTGAAGATGCTGTGTGTTTCTTTGCGAAAGCAAAACTGCTTTGTTTGCGTTTTGCAAGTAACAACATTATCAACTATCAGTATTGCTTCAGAAGTTGATATTCCAAATATGGTAAGGGGTGTAACATTTCTGTCACACACTTGAGGTATCTGGCCAATCACAACACACTGGAGAGCTGGCCAATCTGAGCACGCTGCGCTTTTCAGAACGATGAACTTTTTAAAAATCAATGCATTTCAGAAAGGCGAGGGAGAAAGGAGCAACAGTAATGTGGAAAATAATGTGCTTTTTTAACCTTAAATGCATAAACACATTGCATTACACTGAATACACAAAATAATGTTCTTTTTAGCAACGTCATATGACCCCTTTAAAGTGCTTGAACCCCAGTAATTGCTGCATGCAGCTATATTTTATTTTATTTTATTTTATTTATTATTTTGCGTTTTTTTTTTTTGTTTTTTAAATGTATTATGCTGGAAATAATGCTGGAAAGTGCACAAAGTAGGCTTTTAAACTGAATTTCAATTTGGATAGCTAAGTTGCAAACTAAAACAGCTCATTTAACATTTAATTTGACCCCCAGAGATGGACAATCATTATCTTCTGAAGGTTAAGAACCTTTCTTTTCACCATTTCTTGAAAAAGGACAAAAAAACATAATTACATAAAAAGTACTTTATTATTGCTGTATCCTCAGAATGCTGTATCCTCAGATCTAATTTAAACCAATATACTGCAGTAGCAACTACAAGTAGCAGTCAAACTTAAATGTAGAGCTTGATTTGAAAACTGGGATTAAGGAGAATCAATACAAACAAAAATAACCTTCACCTGATTTTAAGAGGTGTGCTACAAACTGACACGTGTCGCTTAAGGATCTCTTGAACTTTCCTGGTCTGATGGCATGTGACTCATTTGAGTGACAACATAGTGAAACTCATTTGCTGATAATGATGGACAGAGAGAAATGTCAGACCTCTGACCTTTCAGTGTAATCCTCAGGCAATGGTTGTGTCTTTCACTGACCCCTGTAAGCATTCCTGAGAAAGCCATATCAGAAATTTAGCTTTAAAATACAGTCATGAGTGGTAAATATCTAACATGTTTCTCCTCAAGCTGTTTGATCACCCTGGGAAAAAAAGTCACAGAGACACTAAAGCATACAGTATAAACATGAACACAATGTTATTCCAAGACTTGATGCAAAATGTCATACTTTAACAGGTTACCATAACTTTAAAAGGAATAACGAAGGATTTAGCATTTAAAAAGCCACTTCAGTTGTGTATACAACAGTTGTTTGTCTTTGACACTAACAGTCGGTATATTAAATCCTCAAACTGCTGTTTGTGTGTCAAACAAGAGGAATCAACCCACACTCTTCAGAAGAGGCTAAAATCACTTTTCTGTATGCATTTACTTCATACATTTGTACGAGTTTGCAGTTATGACCTGGTAGATTCCAAGAGCTCTTAGAAATAGTTTCCAAACAAGTGATTCTGACTCACCGACACCTTTAGCTTAGTTTTGTGGTCATGTTTGTGCATCAAACATCACCTTGATAGCTCCTCAAAGGTGACTGTCATGCTCCGGAGCGAACAGCAGAGATGTGGGTGTTGACCTTTGCACCGCTGACCTTAACTGACCACCGCTGCTCTAAACACACAACGCTGGTTTAAGAGAGGAAGTTCAGGCCTGGATGCTCAGCAAACATTTCCTTTTAGCCGCAGAGATGGAAGAGTTTTGCTTATAAATATAGCAACTAATTCTAACTGTTTAGAGACAACTAGCGTAAGGCTCATTTTTGGGAAGTGTTGCCATTCATGTCTAAATGGCTTACTGACGATATAATTAACAGGAAAAATCACAGATACTGAAATGTATATTGAGATATATTCATGTATATGGTGCAAAAATAAACACTTTAATTTTATAAAAAATAAATAAAATATAATAAATTATTTTAAAAGCAAAATTATATATATATATATATATATATATATACACACACACACACACACACACACATACATTGAGAAGTGAAGTTCATTCTTGGGAATCAGTGCCATTTACTGTCTTTATGACTTAGTGCTGATATAGTTAACAAAAAAATCATAAATAATTTAACATTATAACATATAATCATGTATATGGTGCAATAACAACATATTTTAATTTTATTAATTTTATTATTAATAAATTAATTATAATAATTTAGATATTATATAAAAATTATATATTACATAAAAATATTTTAAAAGCAAAAACTATAATAAAATAATTTTATTTTTTATTTTATTACGGAGAGGTAAGGAGCACAGATACCTTAACATTATTTTAGAGATATCCATATGGTGCAATAAAAAAAACTTAAAAAATGTTTTAATATTATTATAAATTAATGAATTATGAAATTTTAAAAGCCTTACATAATAAAAAAATATTTTATTATTAAAAATCTCTCAAAACACAAAAACAATCATTTGTGTTCTGTACAGAGTGTATAGTTTTGTATATTTTTCATTGAAAAAATGTGCTCTGTTCTTTTCCCCATTATATTTTACATTCATTTTTTCTTGATAGTTCATTATATTCATTATATTTTATTTTGTTCATAATTCTTTGTTGGTTCTGTTTGTTGTTTCATTATAGGATGAGAAACTAAAAATAACTAAAGTAAAATTAAAGTAAAATAAAATAAAATAATAAATTAAAATAAAATAAAATAAAATAAATAACATTTCAATATATTACATCAAATGTGTATAATATACACACTCTTAAAAATTACATGTATTTTTTGGTATTATTTTTAAACCTTTAACATCCATAGAAACCTTTCATTGCACAGGTTCATTAGAGTATTAAAATGTTCTTTACACTAAGAAAATATTAGTTCTTTTAAGAACTGTTTACTGAAAACTTCTTTGGGTAAAAATTGCATTGCCTTTTGGAACGTTAATTTCTATGACTGCATGTGGCCAATGAAGAACCTTGGGCTTAATTTTTTTTTTAAATATTTGTTTTATATCAGCACGTCGGCCAGTGTTTATGTCTACATTAAATTTTGACCCTTTGATGTTCATAAGCCCATTGAGCTTCATCTTCACACCTGTCCTGAAGTCACCTCCACACCCTGCAGTCGTGTCATGGTCTCGTGTCAATGATAGGCTCAACGGAGCGCATAATCCAAGAGACAGACTCAACCACCTGCCTAAAGGACTCATTAACCCACAACACTTCTGAAACACAATGACATTCTCAACCAGGGGTCAGACTTGATGCTAAGCAGGGTTCACATCCCCAACTGCGACTCTCACACCGCATGCTTGAACAGACGCAGCCTTCCACACAGGACAACATACTGATTTGGACAGAACAGACTTGACCTGATCTCACCTCTACCAGTCTGGGTTACAAAACATTGCACTGGGGAGAAGGGATTGGATGATTGCAAACTAGACCTGCTATGAGAGGGTTCCTGGGGAAAACACAGTACACAGTGTGTCTTGTTTACTCATCAATATTCATGTAGACTGATCTGCTTCAAGACTTGAAAAGATCATCATCAAGACAACACCTTTCACAAAAAGTCTATGTGTTATATTCATCATACTCCTCTTGATAGTCATTTGCACATCGACTTATACTTGAGTTGCAGCACCAAGAAGGCTCTTAAAAGCTCTCCTTTCAGTAAAAAACATATTATTATAGCATCTTTAGGTGAGGAAATAATCATCTTCCTAAGGATGCTAGTTTCCTAGAAAATAGTGGTTGTTTATGCTCCACTAGTAGGTTTTGCTGTAATTGCCAAGAAACCAGCTATCTAAATTTTTAACATTCATTTTTGGAGCACTTGACCTACAACTTCATTAATGTCACTGGAAAATAACAGCGCTGCATCGACTCTTACAAGACCATGTGCTGTTTCTTCAGCTTGATGAAAAATAAAATAATGGAGAAAAAAAATATTCCAACTAATTTAATATATAATATAATATAATATAATATAATATAATATGTGACCCTGGACTACAAAACCAGTCATAAGTGGCACAGGTATATTTGTGGCAATAGCCAACAATACATTTAGTTAAAATTATAGATTTTTCTTTTATGACAAAAATCATTAGGATATTAAGTAAAGATGTTCCATGAAGATATTTTGTACATTTAAATATATCAAAACTAGTTATATACATTTCTCAGAACTTCTTTCGGACAACTTTAAAGGTGATTTTCTCCAAATTTTGATTTTTTCAATTCCAGATTTTCAAATAGTTGTATCTTGGCCAAATATTGTCCTATCCTAACAATCCTAACAAACCAAACATTAATAAAAAATTTGCTTCAGATGATGTATAAATGTGACCCTGGGCCACAAAACCAGTCTTATGTCAGATTCCAGATTCCAGATTTTCAAATAGTTGTATCTCGGCCAAATATTGTCCTTTCCTAACAAACCATACATCAACGGAAAGCTTATTCATTCAGTTTGTATACATCTCAATTTCAAGAAATGTACACTTATGACTGGTTTTGTGGTCCAGGGTCACATATCTTAATTTAAAAAAAATTAAAAAACTGACCTTTATGACTGGTTTTGTGGTCCAGGGTAATATAATATAATATAATATAATATAATGTAATATAATATAATATAATATAATATAATAATTTGTAAGGAATATTTATGAGATTTTGTGGAAAATGTGTCGATTTTTCCTGGTAGAACAAAACTCCACAGGTGGCAGATAGACTTGTTGACAGGCTCACTGGCGATATTTCTGCAAAATGATATTGCTTCCTGAAGTTGAAGTTGCTTCCTGTACATTTTGCTACACATTAAAATGTTGGGTGTGTGGCAGTAAAACTTAAAGGGATAGTTCACCCAAAAATTAAAATGACCCCATGATTTACTCACCCTCAAGCCATCCTAGGCGTATTTGACTTTTTATTTCTAGATGAATACAGTAGGAGTGATATTAAAAAATGTCCTGACTCTTCCAAGCTTTATAATGGCAGTGAATGGGTGTTGAGATTTTTAAGTCCAATAAAGTGCATCCATCCATCACAAAAAGTACAGCTCTGGAGGGTTAATAGAGGCCTTCTGAAGTGAATCGATGTCAAAAATATCACTACACCTACATCCTACATCATCCACTGGAACACCACTGTCACCATGTGAAAGCGCATACGACAGTTAGCAGAAGCCAGAGATTACGGTTTATGAAGTTTTAAATATGGATATTTTTCTTACTCAAATGCATTGATTCACTTCAGAAGGCCTTTATGAACCCCCCAGAGTTGTGTGGAGTGCTTTTTATGATGGATGGATGCACTTTATTTTGCTTCAAAATATCAACAGCCATTCAGTTCCATTATAAAGCTTGGAGGAGCCAAGACATTTTTAATATAACTCTGACTGTATTTGTCTAAAAGAAGAACGTCGTATACACCTCGGATGGCTTGAATGTGAGTAAATCATGGGGTAATATTCATTTTTGGGTGAACTATCCCTTTAATGCTCTTGTGTTTAAAAATAACATACCACCTACACTATACATAACATAAAGCTGACCTAAATCTAAACGTGGAAGTGAGATAAAAATGCATTTGCTGAAGCTACTCTAGATAAGCTATAAATATGGAGCTAATTACATGATGCAAACATCAAAATGTATTAGTTTACAAATCATCTACTATGGTAAAAGCATTCGGAGGTCATAACTTAACATAACAGTACTGTGCAAGTAAGCATGCAAAACTAGCTCTTTATTAATTGGATAACATGCCTCTGTAGTTGTTGATGTTTAATTGCCTCTAGTGTTCATTTCAGCTGCATCTGCAGTGAATTCGATGTATAGGTACAATGCAGTAGGCAGACCAAGTTGGATTTTGTGCTCTATAAAGTGTGAACTAAAATCAACTGAACTGTAAGATACAGTAGTTCAACTATCTGTAAGACATTCTGGCAAGGTACTCTATGCCAGTTGAACCTCAAGTTTAGATAGTTGCAGGCACCCCAGGAACTTCTCAAAAAGCCCACTAGACAGGTCAGGTCACTCTCAGACTTCGACAAATCTATCCCATCTCCTTGTTTACCTCCTTTGACCTGATTTTAGTCTGGCCCTTCCCTGGAATAGCAAAAGCAACTCTAATCCTTCCTCAAGACTTTTTCCAAATCTCACCGAGCAGGAACAACCCCAGCCATCTGTGTGCCTCTCTATTGATCTGGCTTCCCTGAGAAGATTCTGGAAGGCTGGAAAATCCCCCCCACCGCCACCAGACTGCACCGCTCAGCGGCCACCATTCATCAGATTGGCTTGTGCTGTTCTGTGGCCTTATGGAACATAAAGGCATGTCTGGAAATCCATCTCCCATTAGACTCGTGGACGTTACATCTCTTCGGAAATCCACAACAGGAAGTTGTTAGCTCAGTAGGGTCTTTCGTTTCATGTGACCATCTCTGTGTTTGTGGAAGACCTTTCACACAAATGCACTTTTTCTTTAAGGTGAAAGCAGTGGGGCTTTTTTCCCCACCAATATTGCACTGAGCAATATGACATTCACTTTGAAATTCATTTTGAATACTGACACCTAGGGTCAGATTTACTAAACTGAGCAAATTAATGTGAAAGCAGAGTCCTATAAAAGCACTGTTGGAAGTGGGAAGATCTGCAGGTGATCTACTGACAATATGCAAAATAATGAACAGATGCAGCCAGATCATTTCCATAATGACTAACGCAATCTACCAAGAACAGCGCAAATTAGCGTAGGGATGCAAACAAGCAGAGCTTATGATAATTAGGTGTAGGCAATCTATTAAAGGTGACATATTATGAAAATATAACTTTTTTCATGTTTAAGTGCTATAATCTGGACCCAGAGCATCTACCAACCCAGAAAACTTGAAAAAGGACAACGCAGTAATTTTGTTTTTGGTAAGCCTTTTTCTGCAAGCGTGTGAAAAACTGCTCAGATTTCGCTCCCCCTGTGACGTGGTAAGGAGATCTTATTATAATATTACCGACCCTTAATCTGCACATTTCCACCCACAGCTTGTTTTCACAGATGACAACGGTAACTGTTCTGTCGTTGGCTGCATAGACGGGCACAGAACGCAATTTAGAGTCCCAGCCGCAGAGGAGACAAGAGAGCAGTGGATTTATTGATTTATTTACTGTATATTACGTTGCTGCCACACAGATCTCATAAACGTGATTTCTTTCCCAGCTGTTTACCTTCACAAACATAACCGACTGTTTTGTAACTCCTGTGTGTTTTAACATAAGATTGTGTGTATTTGACAGTTTAAGCGCAATGAGACGTGAAAGAGAATTTAGTTTAGTACTCACATGCCGTGTAACAGCCGCTTTCTTTGTGTGTGCTTCAGATGTGTGTGCTCAGAAAACCATATATCAAAAGTTGAAACTAATATGGATTCAAATGCATGATTTCAGCGTGACAGACATGACAAGAAGGTATGAGCTGTAAAGGCACAGCTCTATACTGGAAAAGGGGGCGGGGAGCAGCAGCTTATTTGCATTTAAAGCAACATGCATGAAAACAGCGTCTTTCTGCTTTCACTCAAAATGGCCATTTTCAAAATTATATAATAAATGATCTGTGAAGTATTTAGAGCTGAAACTTCACAGACACATTTTGGGTACATCTTAGACTATTACACATTGTAAAAGGGGGCTTTTAAGAGATAAAAGTAATTATCATAACTCAGGGTTGCCAGGTCTACATAACAAAAATGACCCATTTGCTACTTAAAACTAGCCCAATCACGGACAAAACTAGCCCAATTGCGTTCCAGAGCAAATTGATTCAAATCAAAATTGCTTCAAAATCATGTTCAGGGAACTAGGGATGCATGATATTGGATTTTTGACGATATCCGATATGCTGATATTTTTCAACTCATTTTGTCCGATGCCGATACCGATATATTTCCTTATATTTGGAAACAACACCAAGTTTCTCCTGTGCATAAAATTATAAGCAAATTATTTTTAATTTTGGTTAGTTTTTAATAAGAACCTATATATTTTTTTAATTATTAAACAATAGTGAAGTTCTTTTATAATGACAGTAGCTTTGAAAATAACTATAAATATATATCAGTCGCTGCTGCTTTTTTTTTCCCAGAAAAATGCAGTGGTAACCTTAACATTTTATTTTAAGATTTAACATTTGTAGATGGTCTAAAGCATTAGAGCTAATTTGTTTAAAAGATGTAACATATTGTACATTAATGAATAAATCAGTATATATAGAATTATTTAATTTACAAGTGTCATGTCTGTGATTTTTTTTTTTTTTTTATTTAGCTACAGCTTCTGACCTTTAAATCAAAACATGCTCATGATTTTATGACATCAAATACTGCTTTATTTAATCGAAACACAGTCTATATGTTCTTCGTGCATTATGCTAGCACACCCTGAGCATATGTGAGTTATTCCTCTTATCGGAAAGACATATCAGCATAATTTTTCATATCGGCCAATGCCGATTATCGTCTGACTACGATATCGGTCCAATAATATTGTGCATCCCTAATCAAAACCTCTTCCAGGGGGATTTCACCTTGGTCAGAATTATGTTCGGACTAAAAAACAACACACGGCAACTGTATCAAAGTATCCCAATTCTGTGGGAAAACCACAGACTTGGCAACCCTGACTCAACTGGTCACGGCAGTTCCCATGAGATGATCCACTAATATAATGGCTTTTATTAAGCTATGTTTAATAAGCTACATGTAAGACTGCAGTCTTGTATGTTAGTTCATGATTTGAAACATATTTTTAACAAAGTACTCTTCCTTTCTGTATGAAATGAATGGAAAAATCATTTATATTAGCATATGGCAGTAAAATGTATTTTTTTAGTGTGTTTGTGGCCTTGTTTACACATTTTCGGAGACAAGTGAGGCACGCGACTGGCTGAGGCATCCCTGACTGCTCGGACAGTTCGACCTTCTGCGGCGGAGGGGGGCCGAGGGGGGAGTCCCCGTTCCCCGCTCTGCCCTACAGAGAGGGCCATCTGTGCTAGGGAACCTCACGCCGAGGACCTGGCCGTGCATGCCATGCCCTGTGACTCGAACACACACACACATAACATACACTTCAGCTATCAGCCTTTGCACTGAGAGCTACTGTCAACCCTCATGCCACTCTCCATCTAACCGTGCCGAAATGATCAGAGGAAAATGATACGTGATTCTTTTTTGATGCACGGGTCACCGCTCTTACCTACCAAATTAACATCACATATATTTCTGATGTACAAAAGCAGTTCTGTCACGGCTAGGGCGTCAAACATCACCTGAGGGGAATCATTAGGAACTCGTACATGTGTTGCGTGCTGTGAAATGTGATAACAGAATAAGTGGCAGCACTTTGTTCTGGTCTCATTCGGTGAGCTTGTGGTAGTACTTAAACCTCCGAAACATCTGTGTGAGGGGCACAGGATGGGACGAGCCAGGAATATTCAGAGAATATGTGATGTGGAAAAGCATTTCCAGGTCAGTAAAATCTAAAAGACAAATAGAACGAGAGAGAGGATGCAGTGCTGAATGTAAAGCCATGCACATCGAATTCAGCCTAATATGATTTTGTGTTCTGTGTCTATTCAAGTCAGCCTTGATTTGGTTTCCAACACTAATCGCATCATCCAAGAGATTTGCATGGGCTTTTTTTCATCTCTGTTTTTTTCTCCTCTCCTCTCCTGCCTTATTGAAACTCTCATCAGCCATTGTCACATAAATCCCCCCGATAAATTAAAAATGATTGATTCAGAGGAGGAAACAGCACCATAGGGGTTGGGGGGAGGAATCTATTGGCAACGGAGGACAAAAAGGGAAACATAATTGAGTCCACATTCATTTGAGCGTGAGAGTCAGGCCCTGTAATCACCTCAGGAGTGAGTATACCGCAATCAGTCCGCCCCTCGCTTTAACCTGCCTCGCTTTTTAGAGCGCTTTGTCAATTAGAATCAGCTTGATGCAAAAACCTTATTTTGTATTGAATTTCAGCATGAAAGGGATAATATTGACCAAGTGTGATAAAATAAGCCCGGTCACTTCTTGTGCTAATGGGCCATTCTCTGTACGCCCTGGCTTTTCAGTCTCAAAGGAAACCGATCCTGTATTACATTTAAAACATGGCTCTGAATTGCTCCCAGGAGGATTATGTTCATAGTTGAGATGTACATTTCGACAAAAAAATACATGTATTTGAACATTTTTAATTTTATCACTTTCCTGACAGGATCGTCTGTGTGTGTGTCCTAATGCTGTTTGTCACCTTAACTCTTTCCCCTGCCAGCGTTTTTAAAAATAGTTGTGAGCCACCAGCATTTTTGATCATTTTCACTACAATTTCATGGCCCCTAGAATCTAGAAGTTTTATTTTTGCACTTGAATGTAGATAAGTTTCATTTTAAAAAAGCAGTTTTGAGCAAAAAGCTGAGATAATCACATTTTTATTAAATACTACATCTGGATCATTTTCAGTACGATGATCAAAGCAAAGATTTAGTAAACTACTTCCATCACCACCCCCAAAGCTTCACAGTTGTTTACCACTTCCTGGATCAATGTCACTTGGTAACATTAGCCAGTTTTTATTGCCATTCATAGTGATGGGAATAACGGCGTTATGAATAAACAGCGTTACTAACGGCGTTATTTTTTCAGTAATGAGTAATCAAACAAATTACTGTTTCCCCCCATTATAATGCCGTTACCGTTACTGACAATAAAATGCAGTGCTACTATAATTTATTATAATATTATTATTATTATGTATTTTTCAGTTCATTTGAATGGATGCACAGCGTACCTGTATTTGACGAACTGTAAACTCTAGTGTAAAGGCACACAACTAGCCGTCGCTTTTGTCTCACACACACGCAAAGAAAGATACAGAGCGAGTCTTTTATACCAAACAGAATTGACATGATACATGTAAACGATATTCTTTGCTGTATTTTTCTGTCAAAATAATGTAGTTCCTTTCAAATTCTTCAGCTTTTAAGAACTGCCGGTTTCTCCAGTAGTAGGCGGAAATATATGCACAAGCGGCAATCTCATTGGCTGGTGCTCATCTATTATCACCCCTGTTTTGATTTCAGCAAATCAGTTTGAGCGAATGCAGACAACGTGATTAATATTCATGAACCCGACAACCCATTAATCCTTAGTGCGTTTTATATTGTTATTAGTAGTAGAATTCATAGTAGTTTTGTTATCTTTTCAGTATTATTTTTAGTTTTTTTTTTCAGTCAACATGACAAATATGCATTCATACATGGTTATTCTAATTACTAAAGTTCTAATTACTAAAGTGTAATGCTAAATTATCATAATGTCATATTATAATGCTTGACTGACTGATGCTAAGTGTACATTCAGATATTTAAAAAAAAGTGCCATTAAGCTTTATATATCTGGTAAAAATTTAGATAAAGAAAAATAGTAAACTAAAAATTTCATTTAAATTTCATTCATTTAACATTTAACATTTGACATATTTGAACTTTTTTTTTTTTTTACTTTAAGTTACTTTTAACTTAAAGTTACTTTTCCTGGTAATTAGTTACATTTATAATAATGTAACTCAGTTACTAACTCACTTACTATTTGTTAGAAGTAACTAGTAACTATAACTAATTATTTTAGAGTAACATGTCCAACACTGATCATTCATATGTTGTTTACTGTTGATTATCACATTATTTTTCATATGCATCTGCTTACATATGAGATTGCTCATTTCTGCATCTTCTTCTTCTGTTTTATGAACGAGAGATTTGGAATTCATATAGGAGATACCTAATAGCGCCCCCTAGAGTATAACATTGAAAACATGGGATCCCCGGATAGTCATAATAGTCATAAACTATTGAATATTATCGTAAAATTTGACCTAGTCAAAAGTTTATTAAGATGTATGCTAAATAAATCTTAATAAGTCTTAAGTTGTTTATTTTGCAATGTTTTCTGTCTGTCCTCTGTTAGTAAATACTAATGACAGTTTTTACAAATTATTCCAACCAGCTATAAAATCCTGTATAAAACCTTTAATTTCCTGAGAAATTAAACTAGGACAAATTAAGTCTCAACACTTCTACTTAGTTGTGATATTTTTGATGTCTTATCATCATATTGTCCCTCTTGTACGCAACCTATTTGACAAAATGTAATTTTAAATCTTGAAAATGTTAAATAAAGTTCTGTATAAACCTCACAACATCACAGATCTGTAATTTAGTTTTTTAAATTAGACAAGTGAAATTGGCAGCAGGCCCAAACGTTTTTGCACACTAAAAACAAAAATATTAATTGAATCCTTAACACTTAATAGCAGCAATTTATACATTGCATGTATTTAATATACAGTGCCTTGCAAAAGTATTCATACCCCTTCATTTCTTTTACATTTTGTTATGATGCAGCCTTATGTTAAACTTTTTTTCCACATTAATCTACACTCAATGCACAGTTATGAAAAATCAAAAACAGATTTGTCACAACTTCATACATTTATTTAAAAAAAAACTGAAATAAGTAAACTGCAAAAGTTTTCATACCCTTAACTCAGTGCTTAGCTGAAGAACCTTTACAGCCTCAAGTCTTTTGGGGTATGCAAGCTTTGCACATCTGCATTTAATCTCTAAAGCTCTGTGAGCTCAGATGGGGGCAGATGCATATTTTTAGATTTCTCCAAAAATGTTTGATTGGGGTCAAGCCAAGGACATTCACAGAGTTGTCTATGCCACTCTTGCTGTGTACTTAGGGTCTATGTCCTGTTGAAAGGTGAACCTTCTGCCCAGTCTGAGGTTTCATTAAGCTTCCATTACATCTGTGGTTCTGAATGCTCTATACTGGGTTTTTATTAAGTCTATCTGTGCTGAGCTTTCCTTCTACTCTGACAAGTCCTTCAGTCCCTGTTGCTAAAAAAACAGCCCCACAGCATGAGGCTGCTCCCAGCACACTTTACTTTTGGGATGGTACTCTCCAGGTGATGAGCAGTGCCTGGTTTCCTCCAAACATGAGAATTGAGGAATTGAGGCTCACCTGACCAGAGAATCTTGTTTCTCACAGTCTTAGGGTCTTTTAGGTGCTTTTTTTTTTTTTTTGCTAATTCCAAGTGGGTTTTCATGTGTCTTCACTGAAAAGAGGAAGAAAATCCCAGATCAGTGGAGTGTTGCAGTGATGTTTGTCCTTTGTAGGTTTCTCCCATCTCCATATATGATCATGGAGCTCAACTAGAGTGACCATCGGGTTCTTGGTCACCAGTCTAACCAAAGCCCTTCTCCATCAGTTGTTAAGTTTGGCCAGGAGGCCAGTTCTAGGAAAAGCTCTTGGAAGATTATGTGAACCTTCAATGTAGCAGAATCTTTTTCTGACTTCTACCCCAGATGCGTGCCTTAACGCAATCCTGTCTCTAAGCTCTAGGGGTAGTTTTTTCCTCAGGGCTTGGTTTTTGCTCTGATATGCATTTTCTGATGTGCCTTTCTAAAACATAGCCATTCAAATGAATTTGCCACAGGTTAACTTTACTCAAAGTGTAGCAACATCTACAAGCAATATGAATGAGCCTGAGCTAAACGTCAACTGTCCCAGAAAAGGGTATGAATACTTATGCAATGGAATCATTTAAGTTTATTAATTTGTAATAAATTTGCAAATATGTTAAAAAACATTTTTTCTTTGTCATTATGGTGTATGGAGTGTAGATTGATAAGGGAAAAAAGTAATTTAAAGCAGTTTAACATAAAGCAGCAACATAACAAAATGTGAAAAAATGAAGGTGTATGGATACTTTTGCAAGGCACTGTAAATACAAAACTACAGTATACCTGTTGTGACTTTGCTGGGCACCTGTGTGAATTTAAAGAGAAAGGTTGAATAGCTTTTTGAAAAAGCTACAACATTATTTATTTGCAGATACCTCATGGTTTGAAAGTTTGATATATAATAAAACTAAATGCAGCTTATGTGTCTAAGCACTTTTTGTTATCACTGAATTTATCTGTATTTCATCATCACATTTACATTTTTTTTGTTTTTGTATTAGTCTGTTCTTACTGTTTTTGTGTCAGTCATTAATTTGTAAGCAGATAAAATATTCAGCGACTAAAATAGCTACATGTATTTTTTATGAAATGTACTTCAACAGCAATTTGTTGTTGCTTTACACGGATTTCTTGCATAATAAACTCTTTATTTTTTAATTAAAGAAATTTGCTGCTCTGTCCAGTTATGAAATCTAAAAGCATTTTCCGCTCACACACAGGGTGAATACTAAATTAGTGTATATTTAAAGTCCTGTTTTGATCATTAATGCATTAAGTTGATGACAGTCGCACTTGCACAGTAATTTAAATCAACAGCCCCACCACAATAATTTCCTCAAATGCATGCAAATAAAGGAGAGAAAGTGTGAATGAGAGAGAAAGGAGGAAAGAAAAAGAGAGTTTGGGTGTAGCGAACAATGTCAACCTCAGACGCACCGACGTGCGTCTACAAATAAGCCTTGGTCCCAGTCACACTCAAGAGTGTATTATCATTGTTATTAACATGTTTCGCACAAAGCGGATCTTATTTCTGCCCAGGTTTCCCTGCACACACCACGCACACATACACACTGCTCCAATTAGGAGGGAGTGTTGTGTAGCGTCAGTGTCGAGGGATTCAGCTTTCTTCTGCGCTGTCAGGTCCCATCAGAAAGGCGGCTCATTAGTGTCAGGTTCAGCACTGCCACCGACTTTCCCTTCTCTCTTGCTCTCTGTCACTCTCACTCTCTCTCTCTCTCTCTCTCTCCTTCTTTTTCCTTTTCGCACAAACATTTCAAATGAGCCTGCCGTACGCTTTCATATCTATATCATCAGAGCACGGTCTTGTATTTCAGCCGCCCCTAAATGATCCCTTGTCCACCGGTCCAACAGGAAGAGGTGAAACACGTCCAGAGTGTGAAGAAGGGTTAGAGGTGATCACATGATGTGGTTTTACTTTTATTGGTGAATCTTACAAAAACTGTCAAGAACATGTCCCAGTCATATTGCACTCCAAAATCAAACACATCTGTCTGAAATTCTCAATTCTGATTGGTTACTGCATTCCGCAGTCAAATAGTTCTTAAGAATGATGCTACAACATATAATTGACCGTTGTCCCTGGCAACCGATCTCCAACACTCTTTCACTCTGTGTTACACTTGCATCACTCTATGGTTTCTTTTTTCTCACAAATGTTAAAATCATTTTAACTCATGTCCATTTATATGATTATTTGGTAAATGACTACATGCATGACAACATACAGCCAATTCATATTATTATTGATATATATATATATATATATATATATGTGTGTGTGTGTGTGTGTGTGTGTGTGTGTATTAGTCATAAAAAAGTATTAGATTATAAAAATATTTATTATTAAATAATTATTTTATAAAGTGTAAGAGTAGCATTTGTTGCACTGCCTTTTATTTAAATAATAAAATAATGAAAATTAAAATAAAACAATATTTTAAAACATATATCAAAATAATAATTTTATTACAGTAATATTTTAATTTAATTATTGTATTTTTTTTAGCATTAGTATAATTGTATTATTATTAAATCTAAACACATTGCTGTGTTGAGAATTTGCTTATCTATTTATTTCATTATATTATTATTATTATTGTTGTTGTTGTTGTTGTTTTGTGTCGTTGAGATATTATATTAGTTTTAATTAATTAATTAATTAATTATTTTTTAATATATTAATAATTATTAAGGTAACCATTTTAAGTTATTAATTATTAATATTTTTTTTTTTAGTTTTTAGTTTTATCTTTAACTTCTATGGTGAAGTTTTAGCAATTTTGTCTTTTGTTGTTTAATTTTTTTTTTAAAGATTTTTCAATATGTCTGAATTTTTATTTTTTATTTTTTTTATTTTAGTACAAGTTAAACTACATGACAATCAAAAAATACCTTGAAAATCTATTTGTAATATCTAACATCTATCTGCGTGTATATATATATGATTGATTTTATCTTTTATCTTTTTAAATGGTGTTAGTTTTAGTTAACTATAATAACCCTGATAATAATAATAATAATAATAATAATAAAGTGACTACATTCATCTTTACAAATTTTTGCTTAGGGAAAATCAGGCCTATTTTAAGCATCAGTTGGTATTGTGACAATTACAATTATTGTGTAAAGTGTAAATATATTTGTTATAAAATATATTATTTTTAAATTATAAAGTGTAAGGGTAGCATTTGTTGTATGTCTTTTATTTAAGTAATAAAATAATAAAAACTAAAATATACTAATGGTCTAAACAATAAAACATTTATTACAGTATTATTTTATTATTTAGTTATTAAGTATTACTATTATTTTGTTATTATTAAATCTAGACACATTGCTGTAATGAGAAATTTGCTTAACTGTCAAAAAAAGTGAAAAAGCAAACATTTAAATCTTACTGTCCTTTAAAACAGACATTTTCTTTATGCAAAATCTGATCTTTAGTGAGATTCACGCTCATATTTCCATAACTAACGTTAGAGAGCCTTACAGATGGGCGAACCGTGGGTTTTAAACCAGAAAGCGCTGGCATTAGGCATTACGGAGTATTTTTACTCTCGTCAGCAGGAGAGGTGGCAGAGGCAGACTGGCAGTGAGAGTAGAAGGAAAACAGCACTAATGGTCTCAATGTGTCAACAGGTTTTCGCCAAGGACTCCATCTGCAGCCGCACACACTCACACACTCACACACGTACACGTAACTCCACACACACAGCTCTACCCAAAGAAATCTTCAAACTGAAATTTACACTCCACACACTAGATAATTAATCCTAATCTGTTTATTTTTGAATCTCTGTTATGCCTACAGTGGTTTAAATGAGTCTATTATTGTTGTATACACATCACTGCACGCTTGTCAGTGTTGTGTATAGTATAAACCAGGTCGGAGCCGTACTCAGAACTTGTATTTCACAAAAGAAAAGTAATGCTGTTTTGTTTTGTTTTTTTTCCTCCGGAGAGCTGTTAAAAGGTGGCGATATGAGAGAGATTATTGTGGTGTTACACTTAAAGCAAAGCTACTTATCTTAATACCGCTGCCATCTGAAGCAGCACCAAAATATCATTTCAATCACACGCCAAAAATAAGTGGCGGACTTGAAAATGTAGCACAAATGAACACAGCAAATATTCCAAAACTTATCTGAGCGTGGCGAAGATAAAGCAAAAAACAGAACTTTTGTTTATCACAAGTCTCATCTTCCCCATCGTCTATCCCCCATAATCCTCTCTCTCCCTCTCGTTCTCTCTTCAGGCAGCCCAACCCCATTCCTATTAAACCCTTTAATTAAGAAAACAGGCTTTGAATTCGACTGTGCAACCCCATCTCCGGATGCCATGTTGGGGAACATTCAAAACTCCATCTCTTTCCCATTCCATACGTAGTTTTTTTTTTTTTCTTTCTTTCTTTCTTTCACCGCTTTCTTTCTCTCATGCCCTGAGCCCCCTTCACTCTCTTTCATTCTCTCGCTCCGTCTGCACACTTGCACTATCAAAGACATGATAATTAGTCACAGAGGTTCATCTGGAATCTATTATACTCCTTTTCTTTAATTAATCGTGCATTATAATTATAGAGGCGCTCGGCGGTAGCGCGTACGCGTGCGCCCGCGTGCACGCTCGCAACTTTGAACCGTACTCTGGAAATGCCACACAGATAAAAGCCAGCAAGTGTCAAAAAGCAAGCAAACTTTTTCTTCCCTCCTCTCTCCTCCACTTTCCCTCTCCTCTTCCCTTCTCTGCGGCGTGCGTCTTTTCATGCCATTTGTAGCGACCTAATGAGGACATTTCTGTCAAAAAAATCAATCAAAGGCTCGGCTGGGAGCGTGTTATAAGTCACAGGTATCTGAGGTGCCTCTTTTCCGCCGGATGAATAATAATAAAAATAAAATAAAATAAATAAATAAGGAGTGTGTTTAATTCTGTGACACGGGGGGCTGCTGGCGAGGAGGGGGGAGTTGAAAGAGGACATGCTGGGGAACAGACGCTGGTTGGATTCCCTAATCTCTGAGATGGCATAAAGCGAACATGCCAAACACCTTCAAATTGTAAAGAGGAAAGTGTGACTCATTTTTTCCCTTCCTGTTTTTCCGTTTCTTTTTTTGAGCTCCATTAAAAGACTTTAAGGCGAAGCGCTTGTGCATGAGCATGTAAATAAATATAAGGAAGCGACGCACGGCAATGGGCAGACCTCCAGCGCACCCAGAATGCCTCACTCGGTGCACATTTTAACTTATCTCCGGCAAACAAAGATGGATGTGTCTCGGCGCTTATTAAACCACGCTTTTTAAGCTCCCGCATGCCTTGTTTTGAAAAGCAAATCTCTTTATGCTACAGATTGACAGAGCAAACGCAGGAAAAAATACATGTAAGGCAGAAGAAAAATTCTCATTTGACTTCAGCGTCGCGCGCATGATTACTTGTTTTAATGCGGACGCTTTGAGCTCGAGCGGGATCCTGGGTTGCCTCTCATGTAGGGCTTAGCACTGTATTCTCTCAAAGGGGTGCTGATCTCTTAATTATTTAGCACGCTCGTCCTTCTCTGATCAAACAATGGTGCAATCGAATGTTTCCACACTGGCTTATAATCTCAAACCGGAGCAAAGAAGGGATGAAATCCGGCCCTGACAGGTGGCCGATTGTTAGCGCGCTCAGAATGTGGAAAACAGTTTGGCTCCGGCGCATCCGCATTATGAAAACGATGCAGAGGAAATTGAAAAGACACTTCACAATGAGAAGTCCCCGAGGACACCGCTAACATAATATCAACATAATGTTGATATTTAATTTATTAAATTAAGGCGATGGAATAGCGGATATGGCATGAAAGTACAAGATCGCAGAGTGCAGTCTCAGTTTCCAAATTAAGAATGCTTAATTATTTATCATAAAGGGCAATTGAGAATATTGAGGTCTAAATGTGCTGCACTGAATAGTTCGAGTAAATTATTCTATAATTACACTAAATTATAGTTTAGTACATAAGGGCTTATGAAAAAACATGTTGAATTAGCCGTATCACTGTTAAACATACTGTGAAGCAGCATTCTGAAAAGGCACATTTGTAGCATATGCTGTGAAAAATAAATGCTGTAGTATTTTTGCACGACTAATTAAACTACTCTTTTCCAGCTAATTAGTTTGAAACTTTTAGGTAAAATTATTGGAAGTATTCTGGAAAGAGTTATTCGTTTTAAGTCAAAATAATTAAAGTAATTATAAGAAATTTTTGATGTGGAAAATGTGGCTTTTACGGTATTGTGCATGGTGTTCTTCTTCTTAAAAGTGTTTTTATCTATTTATTTATTTTTTTGCATGTTGCTAGGTAAGTCAAAAGAGCCCAGCCCCAAGTCTCCATGACATTTTTGTCTTTAGATATGGCTCAGCATTTCGTATTTAGTTTTATCATCATTTGTGTGAAAATCTTACGTCCAACTGCTTCAACGTTCCACAGAACTGTATGGAAGCCTATGGAAGCTGAGAAAAAATAGGATTCTGTAAGTCATAATAATAAGAAACGTTTCATAATTATGACTTAGTATCTCATTTTATTGAGAAGCGTTCTCATAATGAGTTAAAAAGTAATAATATTCAGAAAAAAATAAATCTTGTAATAATGAGAAACTTTCTTTCTCATTTTTTTTAGCAATTTCTGAATGAAAAATTTTCCAATTTTTTTAAATGAGTAAATATTTTTTAGTCTTTGTAACTATAATAGTGAAATAATGATGTAAACAAAAGGTGCGGTCACATTTACTGAAGTTCTCACACAATCATGGCAAAATGTCGATCATGTGAGAGTAAGTTAACATCAGTGGACTTGAACTTGAAAAATGGCGTGTACCGACATCTTTTCACGGGTGAAACAAGATATCTTCTGATGTTCATTCATGTTTATTTTGTGCTATAACTAGTAAAGAGGAAGAGATGATCGGTTCATATGCTGCTTGAACTGAGGCATTACAGTGATCTGTCATGACACAATAAAAAGCCACAAAACGGTATTTATTGTTTGAATTTATAAAAAAAAAAAAAATTACAAAATTTTAAAGGTTAGACTTTGTTTCATACCAAAAGTAACCTGTTCTGTCTTGACTTTTGGCACATTGTCAGTTTTCTCACTGTGTTGAACATGATGTGTGGCTTGAGAGTGCCATGTGGCTTGTCGGATATAGCAGTAATGCAGGTCTTTGAGAAGGGCCAATTATTAGTATTAGTCCTGGGTCATGTCATCACACAAATGGTCTAGAAGGATTTCGAAAAGAAGTCTGGCCAACTAGTGCATAATTTGTATCTACTGTATGTTGTCGGCATGACATTATAATGGACTAATGCAATCAAAAGTTATTAGCATTTTTGAAAATTTCATTACTAATGGGTAGTGAATGGTTTATCACTTTTGACCAGTAGGCGATGCTGTTACCAACTGATGTGGTGTGGTCAGTATGAGGTGACAATGGCACATACAAAGTTTGGTGTCTCTATGTCAAAGCTTTGCAGAGATACAGCCTCAAATGTAGTTTGGCATCTTTCTAGCAAATTCGACAACAGTTTAGTACGAAACCAAAATGGTGCAGGTGTCCTCAGATCATGGTTATTATAACACACACCAAGTTTGGTCTCAATACGCCAAACCACTGTGGAAATATAGCCTCGCATCCATTTTTCCGTGCTCTTTGTCAAATTCGTTCACACGTTATTCGAGAACAGTTTGACTAATCAACCTGAATTCCATAACTTTTTGCCAGCAGGGACTGAAGATGATCGGAGCCAAATTTGGTGAAAATCAGACAAACTGTCTAGGAAAAAATTTAAAAAGTAGGCTTTCCGAGTAATTAAAAATGTCAGAAAAAATCTTGACCTGCAGAATTTTAAATTTTGGTGTGCAATGGACTCAGAATGAGTCAACAAATCAAAGGAAAATAATTTTCCATCTAAACTTTACGGTTCAAAAGTTATTTGCATAAACATAAGTGCCACTTCAAAGTGTTGGTGGCACTAGAGAGTTTAGTTAGAGACTCCAAATTTGCTGTGGTTAATATTGAGACTGTCCTCTATCTGTGTGTCAAATTTCATAACTATTCGGCAAGCAGTCATATGGGTTGCCATAGACTTCCAGAGTGAAAGAAGAACAAGAAGGTCAACAGGTACAATGTAATAAATATAAATCCAAATATATCATGATATTTGGTCAACCAAAATTTTATTAGTTGCTTAGTCACAGAAAAAAAAATCCCCATGAAGTGGCAAAGTCACGCAGTCCGTGACTGACAGATTGTTAGCGGCTGGTCTGTGTGGTAATATGGTACATTGGGCAGGACATACATATGCTCACCTATCATTCATCGACCTCAAATATGGCTTTTCATCTGAAAGATGCATGTAGTAGCAACTTTACATGACTTCTCAATCTAATGTTAACCTAGAAAAATGTGTGTTATTCAAGTGTCTGTGCGAAGTGTGGAGGCTGAATCGTAGCGAATTCACTGCATGACAGATGGAGGCGCCGGTGCAGTCACTTGTTTTTAAAATATTTTTGGTCATACAGATAAAAGTAATACAACTTTTGTATCTGTAAAGACTCTGTTTATTTGTGTGCACTCACAATAACAACGAAACATTGCGCTTTTGTAAAATAAAGCAAACAGGATGTGCTTTCCGTGTCAGTATCTATGAACTTGAGCACGCCACTTCGAAACTCTGTGTATATTTGCCTTACAGACATGAAAAAGAAAATCTATATAGAGTGAAATGTCTACTTTTGAATGAACTGATTCAAATAGAAAACATATATTTTATTAAAATGTTAATGCAGTCAACTTGCTGTTTTTCCCTGACACATTCATAATTATTATATCTGCCGTTGAGCTGTGGTAAACTTTTTTGCATGCACATGAGTGCTTATTAGGTTATGTAGGCAATTAAAGACTCATTATTGTGATTTAAAATTAAAATTAATAAAATTTTAAAATTAAAATGACTAAAATTAATGACTACTAGTTGACCAGAAACATCTTTAGTCATGGGCAGCCCTAATTTTGATCATACCAACTGTTAAGTTGACAAAAAAAAAATTCAGGGAGGAAAAAAAAAATCAGATGACAAAAACAAAAAGCTTTAAGTTTTAAAGCTGTGAGTTGTGACAATTATGTGACCTAGAACCTTTATACAGTGACTGCCATTATAAAATCTGTAAGTCTTTCCCCCATAGCCTCATTTTCATCCACATTAAATCCAATGTGGCATCTAACCTGATTAGTGTATATGGATAAAAGGCTTTACGTTTTCACAAAATTTCACCAAATTTGGCTGAATAATAATGGTAGCTATATATGCACTAGAATTGGTTTCCAAAAATTTTTAAAGCATTGTTATAAAAGCCTTTGTTTTTCTCCATCTGTATTCGCTCATTATGTTGAGAGGCTGATGTTTGCTTAAACATATCTCCACAGCAGCACTCTCGAACCCTCTGGGTCAATTACCTAATCTTAATAACCGTAATTGCTGAGCTTGGAAAGTAGCTGAGCTATTAATTCTAGTGTGGACCGCTGGAGAATCGAGAGCCGCTGCCAGACACGACACATTCAAACACACACACATAAACACGCTCATGTCAAAGCCGAGGGTTAACAAACACATCAGAGAGCGAGTTTAACTACAAGACAGACCGCATTGTCATATAGGCTATGTATGTATATGTCGGTTATTCATCAGCCTTTGCCAGCGACGGGGGCTTCTGGGATAATTAGCGAGACACCGCACCCCCCTCGGTCCTCTTTACTCTGTTAACAGGTCGAGCGCAGAGGAATCCCCAGCACACAGAGGAGGATCAATCGATCCCCGTGCGAGAAGATTGATCCAGGAACCATCCCACTGCCTTTAATGAAGCCGTCTGCCAGGGAATACTGCTCTCACACCATTACCCAGCAGCCCTTTCACCACAGGAGGCCCATATCATACTACAGCTACTATGAGAATTACAATGTGAGCGAGGAAGGGGGCACACTGCCACATCACATATTAACACGCTCGCACAATCATCTCAACGCGATGAGGAGGGGTCGGATCCGAGCGCAGACATTGGAGGTGACCCGAAATCAATAGTGTTGAACTAAAAATAGGCAGCAGGGAAATGTCAGCTGTCATTCTGATACTTAAGACCAATTCCTGGTGTAGTGCAGAAAAACGATCCGCGCTGAGAGACTATTCGTCAAAACTGCGTGAAAACTAGACTTGCGATCCATCACCGGAAAGATAAAAGACTTGTGTGATTATGTACTGCAAGATAAAATGATGAATTACAAGGGCTTGCCAAGTAGCTGCCATAACTGTCTTTTCATTCCCGGGCTGAATAACGCACCTGTTTTTTGACTCGAGTTTAGTTTTAGATCCAGAACATGGATAAATAGACAGATTTCTAGTAGCGGCCAAAAAGTATATTACAAACAGCAGTATTTGGTATTTATACACTTTTAATGTCACACACACACAAATAAAAATTAATGGCACATCAATAATACATTAAATTAAATTTGAAACCAACCGGGATTCATTGTCAACTACCAGTCAAAAGTTTTTGAACAGTAAGATTTTTAATATTTTTTAAGTTTGAAGTCTCTTCTGCTCACAAAGCCTGCCTTAATTTGATCCAAAGTACAGCAAAACAATTAAATATTTTTACTATTTAAAATAACTGTTTTCTATTTAAATATATTTTAAAAAGTAATTGATTCCTGTGATTTCCAAGCTGAATTTTTAGCATTATTACTCCAGTCACATGATCCTTCAGAAATCATTTTAATATTCTGATTTGCTGCTCAAAAACATTAATGGATGCGTGTAAATAAACACAGTGCCGCACTTCACTCTGAAACCCATGGTACGTTCATTTATTTTTTTATGAAATCACAACCTTTAATAATTGCACTAAGCCAAATCACGTAAATATTTCACCCAGTATTTACTATTTTAGACAATATTTGCGTGTGCCGTGTATTTCATGCTCATTAGAGTATCACATCATTAGCTTTACAACATGGAAATGTCAAACTGTACTGGAATCAGTTTGAGTATTTCGAGTCACCCTGTACTTCACTAGGAAGGGTCTTTTATGATATGTTGCTAACAATCATGAGCGCTCCAGATTAGTCACATAAGGTGACATTTCAGCTAGGATACTGCCTTACAAATGCAGGTTTTGGAGTTTCAAACATGTTTGTGTTTGTGGAACATGTTTACAGTTAATGTGACTCTCAACACCTGTGGTTACTCTGCTTGACTCCTGTGTGAACTTGAGGAGAACTGACTTTATACATCCACTCAAATAACCTTGACACCAGCTGATTAAAAGTCACTGCAATGGCTAAGAAAAGTTGGGTTAGTTTTAAGAAAACGTCTAGTTCATTTTATGTGCAGATGCCACTTAGATTGATACTGTTATCCACTGTAACACTGCAAAATTTTTATCAAAGTTGAATGTTGAAGTTGAAGTGTGCTGAATATGAAACACATTACTGTGTTTGTGTATCATTATCAGTGCTCATGAAAACTAAAAACATATGTTGACAAGTTACACAAGCTAATCTGTTATTACTCATGCAGAAAAATTACAAGGTGCATGCATAATGCTGAGCTAACAAGTTAACATAAACAGTTAAGTGACTTCAGAAGTGTATGTTGGATGATTTTTGTCTCTTACAACTAGTCCCACAATGTTCTGCAATGTTCCAGAAAGCACTAGAATGTTACTAAATATTACAGAAATTTGTACAATGTTTTCATCCCTGCAAAAAAAAAAAAAAAAAAAATTTAACTTAAAAAACATGCAAAATTAGTACAAAAACTTATCTGTACTAACCCAATGTTTCAGAATTTATAGTAATGATAGAAGTACTTAGATTTACCTGACCTAAATATTTATAAATATTTATAATTATACAAGAGTTCTTTCTGGTCCTCAAATCTGATAGGCTGAGTGCGATATTAGAATCCAACAGAACTTCAACAGACGTTTGTAATTGTATCACTCTGCTTTCGGTAGTTCTCACAGTGAGTGTCATGGCAGACACTCAAATCCATTATAGTTTTAAAAATATTACTGTTTTCAAACAAAAAAGTACTTGTTTATAGTACAAATGCAGTTTGTTAATAAAGATGACGTCTGTTTGGTAATTTGCATCAGTGTTTTCGGAGATGTTAGCTTCAGCACGTCAGCAGCTGTTCAGAGAAACAGTGTGCGTGTTTGTGATGGTGAGTTTAGTTACATTATTGCACCATAGGCAGCAAGAGACTGTTTTTATGACTCAGCAGTAAAGACTTTTACATTGAAAAATAAACATGGTTATAAACGGAAGCTTGACACAGCTAACAAATGCACTGAGCATCGCTCTTATCAGAAATCACCTTTAACAGATGAAAGGATATTAACGTTATGACGAAGATAACACGCTTTCCTCAGCAGACATTCAAACTAATGTTTTATTGTGAATATGAGATTAAGCTGAAGAATGAATGCTGTATCAGATGCAGGCAATCAAACTCACTCAGACCATCTCTTTCTTATAATACTCTACTTTACATAATACAGTGAGATTTTAACCCTTTTAAAGCTGCTGTGTGATTTTTGATGAGAGCAGGCTGAGTGAGACTTTTTCACATGTGGTAAGTGCATCTCTATGATGTGTCCTTGCGTGTAAATGCATGTGCATATGTATGTGTATATGTGTGCATGCTGGACAAAAAGTCTCTTGAATAAAAACTGAGGAATCCAGTGTCACAAAAACACTTGTATATATGTAATATAGTTGAATATTCAAGTATGAAGTGTTGGATTATTTCGATCATGATTTCTCTCTCTTTTTTTCTAAATAAAAATCAGAAAATTTATTCCTGTTTGTTTTATTTTTGCCTATTTAAATTCTGTTTACAAACTCACCACACAACACTAATGGATAATAACTGTATTTTTTTGAAAGCCATTTGTTTTCTGAAAAAAAATGACACCTTGCACTTGAAAATTGCACATTCTCACAACAAAATATGTGAAAAATACCTATTTTACCCTTGGGTCTTAAAGGGTTTATGTAGTAATACAATAAGCTTTCAATGAAGCAACTCAACGTTCCTTTGTTACTAGCTCTAAAGTGACATTTTCCAATTAGTAACGGAGGCTTGGGCTCAGCTGTTCAACTGTCAAACATAGATTTCAATCCATGGCAGAAGGAAGTAGTTCTGCACAAAAGAGGGTTTTTAAAGACACTCCATTGTTGTTTCTTATGTATTTACACACTCAAGCCGTGGAACTGTTGCATAAATGCAATGTCATACTCATAGACGTGAGATATGGCTGTATAATGGCACGCTGTGATTACCTACGGCCAAAATCACAGCCGTGCTGATATACAGCCATATCTCACATCTATGAGCGTGATATTGCTCATGTAGCACCACAGAATTACAGAAAAACTATACAAAATGTAAGTAAAGCAAATTGTTGTTACATTGTACGATACTGTACTTAGTGTTGAGGAAAGTTACTTTTAGAAGTAACGCATAACTTTGCATTACAACATTGAGTTACTCCATTAAAAAAGTAACTAATTGTGTTACTTAGTTACTTTTTATAGAAAGTTGTGCATTATGTTACTTTTTTGTTGGCAACTGTAAAGATCCTTTCATTCTAAAAAAGGTGCTTAATAAGCTTCAGGCTGAAGGAAATGTCTCTGCGCCACTCCTGATTTCTCTCAAAACATGTACAGAAAAGTTATCAATAAATAAATACGGGAAAAAAGTAACTTGTATTAATTATGAAAAAGTAACTCAGATTGCTTTGTACATTGTAAATTTAAGAATGCATGTGTTACTTAACTAGTTACTTGAAAAAAGTAATCTGATTACATAACTAGCGTTACTTAATGCGTTACCTCCAACACTGGTAATATTTAGTTTGGCCGAGTAAGATTTAGGTTCACTATATAAAATACTGTTTCTTTTAGAGTTCAAAATTGCTCTTGATATCCTCAGGTACACTATACTCAACTAATACATAATCTAGATAAGTATATCTGTGAATCATGTAACCCCCCCAGCCTCTCTGTGAGCCCATTTATTAGACATGTCAGTATATAATGGTGCTCTTTGGTTCTTAAGTATATAGAGTGTGTTCAGAGGCTCAGGCATTTGTCATCTTAATGACAGTAATTTCCTCTTCTGTTATCCTGCCTGCTCTAGCCTCAAGTGATCCTGACACCCGATACTGACTTTGGGCCGACTCCGCTAGTGGACATCTGTCACTCTGACCCGCGTCACAACACATCTCGTCTCATTGTCAACCCATGTCTGGCACGCGGTGACACAGGCACGTCGGCGTTAATGCCGGCATGCCGTTCTTGGCAAGATTTACAAATTTACAGACACATTGACCTATTCCTTTAGCTTTAGCATCAATGTCAGCGTATGCCCGCGTCGCACGACGACGGCACGTTGCTGTCAAGAGTTGTATTGAGCTGACATTGAAACGATGGCCACTCTGTCCGCTTCCAGCTGCAGCCTCCGGATATGACGTTTTAACCCTGGAAGCGGGAAGACTCCCAACACGGCCGGAGGCGGGAAGCACGTGCGTGTGAGAGAGAGAGAGAGAGAGAGAGAGAGAGGAGCGCGGGCGGCTCAAGCTCGGGCTGCAGTGGTTGCCATAGAGACAGATGAGGAGCGAAAGCGAAGCAAAGGAACTAAAATAAGAAATGGCCACAGGTAATCAGCGGCGAGCTGTCGCAATAATGTTGACATCTTGCTCATAACTAGTGACTGAGGCAAGAGCTGAAAAGCCAGTGTCTTATTTTGTAATGACAGGGATAGGTATAGAATCACAAAATGGGATAAAATTAAAGTTTGCTGAAGTTCAGGCCTACGAACTTTGTTGCAATGAGCTGGTTACAAACTATTGCAAACTATTGTTTTACTTTAACTCATCAAAGGGTTAGTTAGCCCAAAAAAATCCCTAATGTCGTTCTAAACCTGAACCTTAAACCTAGATTTTCATTAAAGCGGTCATCAGATTTCCCATTTTCCACAAGTTGATATGATTCTTTAGGATCTTAATGAAAAGTCTATAATATACTTTGGTTAAAAATTCTCAATGGTTGTGTAAAACAACACCCTTTTTACCTTGCCAAAATCAGCTCTGCAAAAATCATCCCATTCTAAGGGGTTGTTCCTTTAAATGCAAATGAGCTCTGCTCACCCCGCCCCTCTCTTCTCTCTGTGGAGTGACGAGCCTGTTTGCTTTAGCCGCGTTTAGACGCTAAACTTGATAACTAGCACATTATTAGGAAAGGCGACTGCAAATTCATTAAAAACCCTTATACTCACTTCTGCTGTAAGTGAAGCTGGATCACGAATGATTCGCGCGAACATAGAGGGATATATGTAGATTGAGAGGCACATTCCTTTCACAAACAAACATAATCCACTGCATCTTCAGCAACTCAGATGTCGGGAGTAAATGACGACCACTATGTTCATTATTACATCCAGCAACACAACACCTCAATCGCTCAATTCTTGTCTAACTAACTGGACTGTTACAACTGATCTTTGGTAAGACGCAACATTACAAAAGACGTCTGCTAAACAACAGCTCCAATGGCTTAGGTGGTAAAGTGTCTAGCAGTGACAATCAGCCTTTTGCCGAATTTGTTTTTCTCCCTTTTCACATCACATATCAAATCAGAAAAGCATTTATTTTCAATAAAATAAAGGAAATAATCAAAAAGTGAAAACATAAAGTGCCTCAAGGGTGTTTATTGGTCAGGGTTAGGGGTAGGTGTAGAAAGGGCTGTATTGTCCAAGGCATCTATTTAAATAATGATCATTTACACTCAATACGGTATTATTGCATATTGTTTTATAATGCACTACAATACTGAGGTGCAAATGTCTGCTACTTGCAATAAGTAGTATATATACTAGGGATGACACAAACCGTTTGGTCTGACATCCACAGTTCAATACGTGCTTGTGAATTGTGCAGTTTTTCAGTTTTGCATTTAAATAACTTCCTTGTTTTATTTCTCTCAGAATTTGCTGTATGTGTGCCTGCAATTTCACGTGCTGAAATGAGGAAACGCTTCCCAGTTTGTATTTGAAAAAGCATCACACGCAGAGCATCTTCAATTCTAATGAAATGCAATGATAAGCCTTTCTAAACCTGTTGTCCAAAAAAAGTTATTAAAACAAAAGTTATAAAAAAAACATTATAACTTGTTTTTAATTCACAACATCAGTCGAGTGTTTGAAATAACTTCCTTATGTGATCTGATGTGAATTCTTATCACAGAATGAGGCAGACAATAAAATCTATACTCATATTCTATGTACGTTGATTAGCAACAGCTTATAAAAATACACAAGATGGCTTGAAGAACACAGATAAACCATACACTATTGCAGACGAGTGTTTATTGTCCTTACATTTCATCATTCAAAACGTTTAACGTTATATCTTGTTTTTATTCAATTACAGCAATAGCGATTCCTTTATCCATATTAGAGAAGCTGAAATGAAACGTCATCAGTGATACTTCTTTGTGGATTTTTTGCACGAGGGTGCCCTCTGGCGTCCAGTATGAATGAAACCTATTCTATTTTGCTTAAAAATCAAAAAAATAATTCCTCTCTCAAAAGAAAAAATATGCAGACATATACTAAACCACACTTTTTCCAGTGTACAGAGGTTTACGGGAGTATTTAGTTAATTTGTTGCCAAAAAAAAAAAAAAAACACACTGAAATAGCACAATAACAGAACCGAACCGCACCGAAAACTGTGGTTAAAAACTGAGGTACGTATTGAACTATGGACTAACTGTATTGTTGCATCCCTAATATACACTATTTTCACTTAGTGCAAATAGAATGCATTGGAATGTATTTATCCGACCCATGCTCATGAAGATACACGCCTCTATATACATTTCTGCAACACCGTAATTACTTACCTTATTGCACTTTTCGCAGCAGTTTCTAAGTGAAAAGTCCAGAGAGTGGTGCTAAAACACACGTTCAATAAGTGACCGTGGCACATTTTTATTACGTTGCTACAGGCACGTATAGCTGTGTTTTTATTACGCTGCTTGAGGTACATATTCCAGCTGTTCAGAATTGAAATATCCAGTGAGTGTCGCTAAAGGTTAATGCTCTACCGTGTTAGAAATATCCCCTACACCAAACCCAGACCTAAACCTACCCAATAGTGTTAACGAATGCTAAAGATATATACAAACGCATTTGTTGATGTAGCCATGCTATTTTAACTTCCTTATGCAGATTTGAGCTGTTTTGTCGAACCATAGTTTCGCGGGGTTCGTACCAGAGCACTTCATCTCTCAAGTGCGAGGCCGTATCTCGAGCTATGAAGCAAATATATAAATTAGATAACTCATGCATATGAAGCTGTATATGTGACGACAACATTCAAAAGTATCAGTTTAGTTCAAATCACGCAGGATGTAAAAAGTTATTACATAATATTCTGCAAGTAACTGTGTAAAAATTATGCTTTATTCTCAACTCATCGAAACTCTGTACCTGTAAATCATACTTTGTGTGAAAAGGAATAAAATTTGTCAGAGTTTTACTGCCTGTAGTGTTCATTTCAACTGGAAACTGTGGTGATTTGTACATATAGGTATGTTTTTTCAGTTTTGTAGATATGTATATAGATGCACGTATTTTCAATAAGTCTAGGTATGGCTAAGAAAATATGTTATTCTCACTTAGTGTAAATAGCATCTAATTGAAAATAGCCGCTTCCTTAAATTAAATGTGAAACTCTAAAGAAGAAAAACAGTATTTGTTGTAAATTGTACTTTGAAATTGTAAAATTTGTAAAATTGTAAAATAAATTGTAAATCTTTTTGTAGTGTACAATTGATGTTAATGGTCACCAACACTGTAAGTGAGAAAATTATGATATTTTTGGGTAAGCTATCCCTTTAACTGCTAATTTTAAACTGCCAGTTAATTATTTTTGAAAACTGTGGGTAACTTTTCCATAATCAGATATCAGCAGTTTTGAAAATGAAGGAAAAAAATAATATATATATATATATATATATATATATATATACACACACACACACTATTATTCAAAAGTTTGGGCTGGCTAACATTTTTTTTTTCTGAAAGAAATTAATACAGAAATGTATACTGTAATATATTAATTATTTACATATATTATGTACAGGCAAGGGTGCCACAAGATTCAGCTAAATTAATAATAATAATGATAGTGTGTGTGTGTGTGTCTGTATGTATAGATAGACAGATAGACAGATAGATAGATAGATAGATAGATAGATAGATAGATAGATAGATAGATAGATAGATAGATAGATAGACATCCTGCAGTACCTTCTGCATAGCATGGTATATCAAGATCAAACCTTGGTATTACCATTCCTGCACCATGGTACCACCGCAGTGCTTTTTGTAGTGGGAGAGAAAAATGAGAACACAAGTGGTTGCTATGGCAAATCAAACTTTTCATCATAAACAGCAAAGCTGAAAAGAGAGGGATGAAATTAAGGTAAAGAGAAAGGAGAGAGCGAGAGAGATGGACATGCGGGAGATGTATAATATTGAGCGATGCAGTCAGGGGCACAATAAAAACAGCTCTCAGGAGAGAGCGCTGCAGTCAACAGCTCTTATGAGCCACTCAAGACATCTCTGTTGTACAGGTATTGTGTGGGCAAAACTTATTCACTGGAGCGATGACGTTTAGCCTGTTTTAATCCAAACCGTTGCTGACCTAAACTGCACTCTTAAATAGAGCACAATATCAGTTTACAATGCCAGGCAAAGGTTTGAAGATGACACGTTATCCAGGAAGAGCCGTGTCGGAGTCTTGGATTAATCCTCAAGCCTCATTTACATGGACAAAACCTAAACTTACAAAAGAGAGAGCGATTTTGGATCACTTATTTATAGCTTCCACCTTTGAGCTGTGTGTGCTTCACTGGTGCGAGTGTGTTTGTGGGTGTTTGTGTAGATATTTGATCATGTCTGAATGGTAAGAAGTAGGCGGACGCCTGAGGGTTTTGCTCTCTCTCTCTTTATTTTCTTCCACTGCTCCTTCATCCCAGAGCAGTGGTTAAGCCTGTATTATCCCGCCTTACCCGGGCTTACATTATCATTATCATCCCTGTGTACCAACACTATTGTTACCACAGGGCAGCACTCCAATGTGTTAAGAGGCAAGCTTAAAATCTCCTAAAGAGCCAGTAGATTACCACCATTCAATATTTCTCACCATTTTCATATTCTGCACTTATGTTTCCGGGGCCGCGCTCCGCTGCTGAAAAGCACTTGGGCCATTTTGAGTTTGTTTATTCCTGAATGTTTTTATACTTGTGTTGAACAAAACACCTGCATGTTATTTATAAATGTTAAACTTTAGTCTGTAACTCACATTTGTGCTATGGACATGAACGATACCTCAAATCATGTGGCTTGTTGAGATGCGCTTTTACATTTCTGAGCCAAAAGAAAAATCCAGTAGGATAATTTGAGCAAAAACACATGGCCTAAAAATCTCATAGATTTACACTGAGGAGCAGGACTGAAATGATTAGTTGACATTAGGCATGTAACAATTCATTTAACTCACGATATAATACAATTTTCTCACAATTTGTTGAGTAGCAATTAAAAATTAGAGGCAACCACTGCATTTTTTAATCAAAATTCAAACAAAGACAAAGCAGTTTTTCATTTAAATTAGATTGTATAATATCAAAATTTGAAGCAAAAACAATAATCTGACTTTAGCTTTGTGAAATTATGTAGGGCCCTATGAATTCCGCAGAATTGCGAAATCCAGTCATAAAGACGGAATTTACAGAATAACACAGAATGTCACGGAATTTGTCAAAGTTTGAATTAATTAATCAAAAGTAGGTCATTACACTTAAATCAAACCGCAATATGGACTAGTATCTGTAAATATTACGCCGCAAAAATACCATTTAACTGTGAATCCTGCATGTTCTGTGTGTCTTTGTTTTAATGAATGGAGCAGACAACCGGTTTTGTTTATTACACACACTGAAGCGCGGGACGCTCGCAGTGATTACAGCATCTGTCGTCTTACTAAATGAGGACATAAATACATGAACAATATCTGATGAGAGTCACTTCATGAGCATCTGACCGTTCCATGTTAGGAAAACTAGCGTTATATCATATACACACAGAAATGTAAAGGTAGACACGGCAGCCTGTCAAAAAAAAGTCCAGTTTAACTTGACAACAAGACATTGTGAGAGAAATATATATTACTACTGTTACTACTACTACTACTAAAATGAAACAAACATTATTTTTTAGGGTATAATCAAACAACATTTTTTCCATGTTTTAATTTTAATAGTAAATTCCCCTTTGTCAAAAAAAAAAAAGTTTGCTTAATTTTCAATTATTAAAAGTTAAATGAAATTAACCATTAAAAAAGAGCCGATAAAAATTAAAATGGGAAAAAACGGAATTTGGAAAAAAATAAAATGGAATTTGGGAAAAAATAAAACAGATTTCATAGGGCCCTAATTATGCTACTTAAAACTACAGGGGACATTCGCACAGAACGCATCTTTGCGTCTAAAAACGCAAGACGCAGCACTCAGGAATGTTTTTTTAAAAAGCGCAGCGTAGAACGCAAGAGTCTCGACACACGCTTTTGAGACGTGATGCAATATTCAATAATTTGTGTTATTTTTTATATTTTATATTAATTAGCAGGGACTGCTTTGTTTGTTTTACAGACAGCTTCTATATAAAGTCCAGTAAGAGACTATTATCTACTTCTTATTCTTTTCATTTTAATTTAATTCTCATTAAAAATGTCTACAAATGGATAAAACTAATCCGAGATCAGGTAAGAACCATAGACATTGGTTCAGTGGTTCTCAATCTCAATGAACTCGCATGATTCACGGGTTTACAGAGATCATCGCCCCCTAATTGCAAACTGTTGAAATTTTGAAACATTTCGAAACAGTTATGAAGTAATGAAGCCTCGTAATGAAACCTCGTTTACTGAAATCACATGACTTTGGCAGTTTGATACGCACTCCAAACCACTGTTTCAAAACTATTGAATCACAAAAGTTTCGTGCTTCATGTAGCAGTACTTCGAAAATGGCCATCACTAACGCTTATGAGAAGAGCTAATGGAGGCAGGAAGCAAGTCTCAAAGCCTGCCCCTTAATCACACCCTAAACCCTCGCGGCCTTCTAAGTCCACACTTTTATGATGTAATGCCGCTTTGACTGTCAGGTAGAAGTCTCTCACGGAGCTCGCCTCAGTGCGGGCTCAGCAGAAGTGCGCACTGATGGTGCATAGTGGCCGCAAAGGGGGCTTATGCAAGCACCTTTCTGAAAGCTAAAATGATGAATGACCCTTAGGTCTCGTGGACTTAATGGACATGTGCATGCGGCGGCCATTGTAAGTCCACAAGCGCGCAAGTGCACATGAAGCGTGCCATTTGGGGAAGGGCCATTGAAGGCAAACCAGTAGAGTATGGAAAAGATTTACCAAAACTACAAACAAAAAATACTGTCATGTGTGCCTCAATATACCCATGGTGAAGTTCTTTTTCATTCTTTGTCTAGGGCTAAAATAAGTAAATTAAGCAAATATGCAAGCAGTGGTTTAACTTTCCCCAACATTCAAATGTTTTGGTAATGTAATAATGCACAAAATTTACCCAGAGCACCTGAGAAACCACCAAAACACCTTTGCCACTAACCAGACAGATTCATATAGCAATGCAAAAAAAAAAAAAATCAAAATCTTGAAAAAATAAGCAGTATTTTCTGTTTTCAAACGTTAGGGGCGTGTCCACTGTTTGTGCTGAAACCACACCCACTCACAGAAAAGCTGCAGTCCTTCTTTCAAGAACCATTTTTGGTTCCATAAAGATCCGTTCAGTCAAAGCTTCTTTAAAGAACCATCTCTTTCTTACCTTTTTATAATCTGAAGAACCTTCTTTCACCACAAAGAACAGTTTTGTGAAACAGAAAGGTTCTTCAGATGTAAAAGGTTCTTTATGGAATCATTTAGACAGAAAGGTTCTTCAATGACATCATGAAGCACCCTTATTTTTTAAGGGGGGTACAAATTAATATGCATTTACATGACAAAGGCATAGCTAGCTAGCAAACGCTGTAGCAGCTAACAGCAATGACAGTACCTCGCAAATTGAATTCTCACTGTAGTTTGATGTCATACAACGATTGGTCTGCGCAGCGCTGCTTCAAGTCGAACACACCACTTATAGTGTTAAGGGAGAGCCCATGCTCAGTGGCTCCATTGTGTCACTGAGTCATGATTTTAACCCTGCCCAAAAAATCCTGAACTCAAAAATGGGATAAAACTATTCAGTAACTCTAACTCCACAATTCAGTACTGCATAGTTCACAGTCATTGTAACATGTTTCAGCAATGCATTTCTAACATTTAGAATGTGTTTAGAAACAATTCTCCCTTTGCATAGACTTTAAAAATTACCTAGAAACCACTCTGAACATCTTGGCATCCACAAAGAAATGCAATGTAAATCACTCAAGACACCTTAGCAATCTGAACACCCTAGCAACCACATGGACGTGTGTTAAGACCTGTTCAAAGCAGCCTAGCCATCTTCGAGCAACGCCATAGCAAACAACTTGGCAATATGCTAAAAACCACTCAGCAACAAACAGCCATAACAGCCTATCATTACAGCAGTGACTTTCACATGCACAAACACCACTCACATCTCTTTCAAATATAGAAACGTTTTTTCTGTTTACTAGTTCTATACTGAAGCTTTATGCAACAGACCTTATGACTCCAAACAGACATAGATCACACGGAAACCGAATGCCCAATAAATTTAGCTCTTTGTACTTTTGCCTTCCCTGAACTGTGTGTTCCATATCTTGCTAAGGAAAGGTTTGCAGCCTTGTTCTGAGTGCCCAACTAGACTCATATTAATATAGCTGGTGGAAGAGAGAGAGAGTCCAACTCTCATGCCATTTACAGCTAATATGATTTTCACCACAGAGCGGCAGGCACAAAGCACAGAGGTTAAAGAGCGCGTTTATATATAAAAAAGCACATACTCACTTAACTTTGAGGTTTTTACACCTTTTCCAGCAAAAAGAGAAAAAAATTCATTGCAGCTAGTGTAGTTTTTTCTGTGAATCTACAGCCTGTAACGCTATTCTATGTCAGGTCATCAAGGGCAACATAGAGAAATACAAGTTGCGTATGAAGCTGAAAGAGGAAAAGAAAAATGCAACAGCAATATAACCTTAAAAATAGTTTCATGAGGAACTTTCAACATCCATGTAACCTTTCCATTGAACAAAATGTTCTTTATGGTGGAAAAAAGGTTCTTCAGATTATTAGATTGTGCTTCACACTAAGAAAAACATGCTTCTTTAAATAACCATTCACTGAGAATTTCTTTACCATCTTAAAATTATTGGCATCAGTGGTTCCATGTGGAACCTTTAAAGGTTATGTAATATTGACAGCTACCGGATGAAGTAATTACTGCAGTCCAAATTCCAAATATTGGAGAGAGATGTTTCTCCTTCCCCCTCCTCCTCAGACTGGATGCTCACATGGGTTGCCAGAGAACACACGACAGGAATAATCGCAACTGAGCATGAAAGGCGACGAGCCTTACACTCTAAGATGATGAGTTGATATATCTGAGGTTTAAAATGCCTCAAGTCATTGAGCTTTTTAGATGGATGCCGAGGCTTTTAGGTTGGGTAGAATCTGCGACCTCTAACCAAGTTCGTTTGCTTGCTTTCATGGCTGCAACTGGCAACCCGGGAAGTAGAAATACTATCGGATAAACTGTCAGTGGGCGGAATCACAAAGACTAAAACAAAAACAGACATTCTGACACAGAATGCACTAGAGTTCAACGATTCCTTGATTCTATTTGAGTATTTGATTTTAAAAAATCCTCGATTGCATTTTGCCTGTGTCGTAATTGGCGAAATACCAGAAATGGTGCATTCCACATATTAAACCCATTTAAAAATCATAATAAAACATGATCCTATTAAGAATTCACAAATGCTATGATTCAATTAAATAAATATATGCAATGCAGGTTTAATATATGCACTTTAATTATTTACATGCGTGTACATCTCAGAGCGGCTCCCTTCACAGTAAATGCTGCTACACAAACTAGTTATCATTTGCATGTGTGGAGCGTCTCAAACTCCATCTCTGAATGTTGTTGTGAGTTTGGGTTTATTGTAACATTCATCTGGGAACGCAACATGCACTATTTCATCAGATTTGTAAGGTATTATTTATAAACCTATGCAAACACAGGAGAATACATCATTATTTTTTCAATATGCTAATTGTTCATCATGATTTTCAAAATAAAAGTTTAAACATTCACTCTGAGTTTACACATTTTGATGTCCACATATTTAAGAAATTACAGTGGCTGCAGCTTTTCTGTTATAAAGACAGGGGTTATGGGGCGAGCAGAGCTCATTTGCAATTAAAGCAGCCTTGACCAGAATGGGATGATTTTAGCAGAGCTGATTTTGGCAAGGTAAAAAGGGTGGTTTTACACTACCATTGTGTTTTTTTTAGCCAAAGTATATTATAAACTTTTCATTAAGACCCTAAAGAATCATATCAACTTGTGGAAAATGGGCATCCGATGACTGCTATAAGACTAGTCCCAGACTAGTGAAATATAGAGATCTGGCATGAAACTCTAGATGGCGCAGTCCAATAGGTCTAACTCGATCTGACCTAATGACATCATTATCATATAATTCTGCTATGAGGTGATTCATGTATGCTATATGGGGGTTATTTCATGTATGTTATATGTGTTAGCGTAGCAGAACTATTCTGCCAAGACCAAATACATTATCACTGTCATGTACATTACTATGCCACTTGAGTTGCCAGATTGAAAACAAACAACAGGAATGACCGCATTTGACAATGAAAGGCGAATGGCCTTACACTGTAAGTTGATGAGTTGGTTTATCCAAATTTGAAAATGCCTCAGGTCATAGAGCTTTTAAGATGGATGTCGAGGCTTTTTCGAGACAGGTAGAATCTGCGACCTCTTTCAATTGCCTGCTTCCACAGCTGCAATTGACAACCCAGGGGCAGGAAGTTCAAATGCTATTAGTCTTGCATAGCCAGACCTTCAGAATAATGGCAGAAGGTCTGGGGACCTTGGCTGCTTTGAATGGCCAAGGCCAGCCCAAGAGGCCATATAACTGACAGGTAAATCAAATCAGTAACTGACAGGTAAAACAATTCCCCACAATAACATACTCTAAACAGACTTGTGCAAAACTCTTGAACGTATTTTAAAGATTTTGTGCTACTTTTGAAAATCCGTTAATTAGTTGATCTTGATTAGCACTTATTGTCACAGCTGTAAAAATAATCTTTATATCAACTTATCACACAACAGTGTTTCCCCTGCCATTATATTAGGGGGTGGTTTTGATACTTAATTTCCATGATCTAAATCAGGGGTCACCAAACTTGTTCCTGGAGGGCCAGGGTCCTGCAGAGTTTACCTCCAACTTTCCTCAACACTCCTGCCTGGAAGTTTTAAGTATACCTAGTAAGAATGCGATTAGCTTTTTCAGGTGTGTTTGATTAGGGTTGGAGCTAAACTCTGCAGGGCCCTCCAGGACTGGGTCAGGTGACCCCTGCTCTAAATATTCTTAAAAATTAAAAGGTTGTCATTTGAAAGTGTGCAGGCCTTCTTGCAGTATTATGTTGTTATAATATGATTAAAATGACAATAATATCACTTAGCACAATTATTTCTAGGGCAATGTATCGCAAAACAAAAAAAAAGTGACAGTAAAAAAGTGCCTAATCACAGCATCTTTGTTTCCAGGCAGAACATTAAAGAACGCTCACACACATCTCCCAGAAATTTGTGTAATTCAAACTGATGACGACTTCAAACTCATGAAGTGTTTCCACTTTTGTGTGCCATATGCATCAGATGTTCAGCCAGTGGTCAGTGGGCATGACATCTAAGGCTGAGACTAAAATACTATTGGTTAAACTGGCAGTGGGCAGAATCACAAAGACCAAAACAAAAACAGACATTCTGACACAAAAAGCATATTTCAAAGTAGAATGACTGTCCATAGCATTGATTTCCAGTAGCCCCTTACTGCAGAACACAAGATCCATGGGGCGGGGTTGGATCCACATCTAGGGTGTGGAGATGGTAGGTTTAGGGCTGGAGATGTGTGGGTTTAGGGATCAAGGGGTGGAGACAGGTAAGTTTAGGTATACAGTATGTAAGGTGGAAGGAGTTGGATCTGGATCCAACCTTGCTCCCAGGATCTTGTGTTCTGCAGTGAAGACCATCTCTTGATTTTCAGAGAAACAAATATGGGAACTTAGCATGTTTCCTAACTATCTGTAACAAATTATAGGTCCAGAAATTACATACAGCACCTTCATTCATGGAACTTTTCCATTCCACAAAAAGTTCTTTAGAGTGGAAAAAGGTTCTTCAAATCATTCAAATGTTCTTCACATATTTTAAGAACTGTTCACCAAAAGGTTCTTTGGAGAACCAAAATAGTTCTATGGCACTGCTGTGAAAACCCCCATTTGGAACCTTTACCTTTATGACCCAAAGTATTATTTCAGCATATTTTAGTCTTTTTTATACGACAGCAACAGGAACCATGTGCACATGTATGTCTCTGAAATAACTGAAGCATTTTAAGACATTTGTCCTAGTCACGAAAGATCACATCACATATGACATGAATGGTACTGGGAACACAGAGGAACATGCAGCACTTTCATGCATTTATTCCACAAGGTTTCGACCTGTAGAGCAGAGGCTTTATTGGCAGGTGGAGAGGTTGTCCCTGGACTGGGATCGGGGGCGGAGGTGGAGGTGGAGGGGACTTTCTCCTGACAACAGGCTGGGGAGACGGAAAACTCCATCACCAGCGGCGGCCATCCCAAATCGCCCCCTCAGCAGCGCTCCGGAGCTGTAACGGGAGAGCCAGCAGCCTCCTACGCCACTGACACACACACAAGCACACACTAACCAGCGCTACTCCTTTCAAAGTGAATGCTTTTGGCTCAGCTTTGAAGATCGATACTTTCTAACCTTCTTTTCATTTATTTTAAAAACAGTGCGTGCCCTTTTCTTCCTCTGTGTAGGCATACGTAGCAAAAGAACTCCATTAAAAGTGTTTCCAATAGAATTGTTCCACTCAGGAGGATATAACTTGGATACAAAGCAATGGTTATTATTATCAAGTTAGGTCAGCTTTGACTCAAACTTTCTTTGCTTCTAGATTAACACAGTTTATGGCACATTTCTCCCTCGCAGCGCGAATTATGGTCTTTTTTCCACCTGCCCGCTACAATCTCTGCTGCCTCTTTTACTTAGAAGACATTTCACAAGTCATTTCAAAGCCAGGTGTTGATGACACACTCCGCAAGCGGCTTCTCAAGGACGTCGCGCTGCACTCGGACAACATCTCCACATATTGAATCTGCCACAATAGTGACAGAGCCCGCGTCCGAGAATAACTCTCGGGCGCCATTGCAACTCTGAATCTCCCGTGTTTAAAAGTCTCCGGATCGCTGTGCAAGCGCTCAGCCCGTGGATGATTCATTCTGTAATCTCTCCGTGCATATCAGAGATATTGACTGCCGGAGAAAAGCTTTCAGACGTAATGGAGATTCATTTTTCCGATGGTGTTAAGAGGAACATATAGCTCATATTTGCACTGGCCTTCTCCGCTGTGAGCTATGAGATTTCAAAGAGTCGAAAGGAGACGGAAATATGACACAGGCATTGATCTGAAAAACTCCAATGAGAGAAATGTTTGGAGAACGCAGGCTGGGTTTTACTGCCTCAGCCTTAATGCGGTTTGTATGTATTAGATGCAACAGTTATGCTTTGAATCTGGAAAAGTTGGAGTTTAAATCATGTTCCACTGAGCTACTGCAGGCCCGTTGTAAGTAATGGAAGTCTACAGGCGTATAAACAATTCCATGAGTGCTGTAGCGCCGTCGTCCATGACAACGCTGAGTGGGACGAGTTATAGCCTTCAGGCTCTCCACGGCAACCGGTGGCACAATTAAAAAAAGCAAACAAACACAAAATGAAACACCCACCCTCCATCTCACCTCCACCCGCTAGTCAACTGTGCATGCTATTCTTCTCAAAACAAAATGCACAATGGAGGACACACACACCAGAGGAGGAACATCTATTATTTATGCTAAAATACAACATAATACATGAAGGTAGTCCTTAAAGTTACAGGAGACGTGTATGAATCTGACTTTCACACTCCTTCACATGAAAGTTAGGTTCCTTTTAAAGAAACAGTTATGCATTTGCAATGGAAAATGGGCCATTTAGATGTATTAGTATTAATACAGATGGGGACAAATTAATTGAGTGTGTGTAATTCTATATAAAAAAAATAATTTGCGTAAATAAAACAATGCATTGACTTCTAAACATATTTTTGTCTATTCAATGCTTAAATGCATTCATCTACAATAATAGTTACATTGCATAACAATGAAATTCTTAGTTATTTATATATTAATAAGCATCTAATAAATTATTTAACGCATAAACATTACATTAAATTCCATGCAACTGCAATGACTTTGCACTTTTCATCACAGATCTTGATTAATTGCTTGAACATCAGTGCGAGGTTGCATGCATATGTAAACACACATGCACAGAACATTAGTTTAAAACTTGTTTCAGAGGGTACATTGTGTTTGGCGACTGGAGAGAGAATGCACATGCCGTTTAGGAAACTATAACTTGGGAAAAACATTAGCGTCAGATTATTGATGTAATATTTATGAAGTAATATCAGGAGGCTGTTGTTCCATTATTCAGAGCGATGGAGGGAGCTTGGAGTGGAGGAGGAAACAAACGGCTGGTGTTAAAAGACTCATGCGCAAGCTGCAGGTGGGTGGAAAAGGGCTTCCCCGGTATTACTGACGCACAGCTTACATAAACACACACACACGTTCTCACATTTACAATGTGACCAAGCCATCACGTACACACACGCTGAGTTACAAAACAGTTTAAACTACAACAAAAGCCCTCTTTCTAATAAACCTAACACATTCAAACATGAGATTTGAGAGGGTGGATGTAGCCTCAGAGATGTTTAGAGGATGTGGGTGTGGCATGGAAATATTTTCTGTATGCTAGCAATCCACACTCTTTTACTTCATATTCAATTTTTTACTGTTCATTCTAGTACTGTCAAAGCCAGATGCCTAAAGGCAATTTGACACGGGATGTAGAAAAAAGCAGAAGAGCCATAATCTTACAGGAAGTCAGATTTTGATACAGTGGCAATCATTTTCATGCAGAAAGCGGCACGTTTTGGCAGTATGCAAGCAGAGAAAACCAAAAATCTTGTCATTTGTGTGTGCTCAGCTTTTTTGCCACTCAAAACACTACAACGCCTCCACTTTGGGGTGTGTCTGTAGCAAATGTTACATGTAGGTTTTTTTCAGGACAGATCCAGTATAATAAACATACAGTTGAAGTCAAAAGGGTTATACTTTATTTTGATAGTCCACTTTAGACATTTTACTAACTATAAGTAACTTTGCAACTACATGTCAACCAGTTCTCATTCATTTGCAACTACATGTCTACGTGCTCTCAGAGCAGACTGTTAGGTCAGGTTTAGGGTTAGTAGAATAAGTTGACATATACTTGCAAAGTTTAGAAGATATTAAGCAGACAGTCTCTAATACTCTAATGACGAGCTTGCATGCAGTTGCAAGTTACTTATTGTTAGCAGAATGTCTAAAGAGGACTATCATAATAAAGTGTTACCTTTTGAATTTGAAGATCAGGGTACATTTAACTTATTTTGTCTTCTGGGAAACATGTAAGTATCTTCTGTAGCTTCTGAAGGGCAGTACTACATGAAAAAAGTATGATATTTACGCCTAATACAAAAAATGTACTAATTTTCATTCTCATCAAAAGTTTTCACCCCCCCACCTTTTAATGTATTGTTTTTCCTTCTGGAGCATCAGTGAGCATTCAAACCTTGTGTAATAGTTGCTAGTTGCATATGAGTCCCTCAGTTGGATGGGATCTCAAAATCATACAGTCATTGTTGGAAAGGGTTTAAATACATAAAAATGCTGAAAAAAAAAAACACACAAATAATTTGTGGGACCTACGTAAATGATTTTTCTGAAGAACAGCTGGCACTTTAACTGTTCAGGACCAACAAGGGACTCGTGAACAACTATCTGTACAGTAACTTAGACAAGCAAGAACTTACGGTACCATTCGTTCCAGTTATTTTTAGCTGTACTTTGCTATTGCTTCTAGTTATTTGCCTATAACAGCTAATGAATCAGAAGTCTTGCACATTCAAAGTAAAAGATCACATTTACATTGCAAAACAATATGGATACACATGACTTGAAAAGATGAACACTTCATTTCTGAATGCCAAAAGTATAAACTTTTGTAAACTCACTGAGTCACTGAGGATGGCTCATTTCAGAAAACCATTATAAAACTGACTATATTCCCCATGAGGCAAAATTACTTTAATTTCTTTCATACTTTGTAATATAACAGTTACATTTTTGAAATGTTGCAGCTTCAATGACGTGTGTGGCTGACAAAGGTGCAGCCTTCAAAATTAGATGAAGGCCATTTCCCAAATGGCACGCTTCATGTGCATTTGCAGACTTACTATAGTGTAGGGTATTTCTTTTGTCATTTTAGGTTTGCAAGCACCACCTTTGCTCCGCAGTAGACTACTACCCAAGCAGTCAAAGTGCCATTAGGTCACAAAAGTGTAGAGTCTGAGGGAGACGGCAAGGGCTTATGATTTCATTTGGGACAAAGCTGATACACTGTCAATCCCACAAGCCACGCTTTCATACAGAACATAAGAACTTGTGAGGGCACAAGTTGGTTTGTCAGGTAAAAATAAGTGCAAAATGGCACAGTTCAGTAAATAATGTGTGACATAAACTATGCTAGTCATGAACCATATGCACATTTTAATTAACTGCCACGAAAAGATCCAAATATGTAATAGTGATTGGCAAAACATTCATGTATTTAAGGGTTAATAACGATAACTATAATGATTAGTATATTAGCGTCAACACACCGACGGGACTGTCACATTCTGTTTAGTCTAATTTCAACATGCCATAAACAAGTTTTAGGAAATGTTGAAAGATATAATTTTATAGCTTTCTGACCTTGCATAGACAGCAACACAACTTACGATTCAAGGCCCAGAAAGGTACTAAGGACATTGTTAAAATAGTCCATGTGACAGTGCATCAACCGTAATGTTCTAAAACTACGAGAACACAAAAAGTAACGACCTCATAGAACAATGGCTTCTCTTCCATATCAGTCTGCATGCTGGTGTAGGCTGCCCTGCACCTTGTTTACAAGCAGAGGAAGATATACACTGTACATAAAACAGTCTTCATAAACATATCTGAAGATTTCGACAGAGAGGATGACTTGCAATCTTTTACCCAGCCTTACTTATTTGAACCGAAATATATATGAGAGATGGACGTTCTACATCAGAATGCTGGCTCCTGCGTCAGCAGCACTACACATACAGCATGCGTTGTGATACTCTCGTGAACGTGCAGTGACACGGAAGAGAAGAAACTGTTGAATAAAGTCATTATTTTTGTTTTCTTTGCACACAAAAGTGTTCTTGTAGCTTCATAATGTTCTTACTACCTTTCTGGGTCTTCAACGTGTCAGTTGCGTTGCTGTCTATGCAGGGTCAGAAAGCTCTCAGATTTAATAAAAATATCTTAAAGGGGTCATCGGATGCAAAGTTCACTTTTACATGTTGTTTGATCATTAATGTGTGTTGGCAGTGTATGTACAAATCTACCCTATAATGATAAAAATCCATGTAGTGGTTTTTAATTAATCTGTAAAAATAATATCCCCTTTTTCAAATCAAGTCATTCTCAGATGCTCCCACGATAGTTGATTGACATGAGCATTTTACCTCAGCTCAGCTGTCACAGTCCATCCTCTTTGTTTCGATGCCGGAGCAGGGATGTAAGTTAGTCAAGAATATCTCCGATTGAGCGATTGAGGTGTTGTGTTGTTGGATGTAATATTGATCATAGTGGTCGTCATTTACTACCGACACCTGAGCTGCTGAAGATGCAGTGGATTACGTTTGTTTGTGAAGGGAATGTGCCTCCCGATCTACATATATCCGTCTATGTTCGTGGAATCATTCATGATCCAGCTTCACTTACAGCAGAAGTGAGTATAAGGGTTTTTTTATGAATCTTTGCGATCGCTTTTCCTAATAATGTGCTAGTTAGCAAGTTTAGCGTCTAAATGCGGCTAAAGTAAACAGGCTCGTCACTCCACAGAGATAAGAGAGAGGCGGGGCAAGCAGAGCTCATTTGCATTTAAAGCAGCCTCGACCAGAATGAGATGATTTTTGCAGAGCTGATTTTGACAAGGTAAAAAGGGTGTTGTTTTACACTACCATTAAGAATTTTTAACCAAAGTATATTATAGACTTCTCATTAAGAAATTAAAGAATCATATCAAATTGTGGAAAATGGGCATCCGATGACGCCTTTAATTTGTGCTCCAATGGACGAAGGTCTTACAGGTTTGGAACAACATGAGGGTCAGTAAATAACATTTTTGGGTGAACTATCCCTTTAAATTGCCCTTGGCAGGTGCTTTGGGTCAGACAGACACAAATAATAATAATCCTAAATGCAAGTTTTATTTAGTCTTTTTTTAACAATAGATTTTAAGATGCTTTTGTTGCCATGCAGAATGTTCTTTGTTTGTTTCAATCACATGAAACTGACCCCTGAAATAATGAGATTCGAAAGGAACACGAACGACACCTGCACAACAGCTTCCTAACCTCTCCAGATCCCTTTCCGGCGAGGACCTCGGCATTGCTATCAAGCCTGCTTATACAGATGCGGATTTGTATATTTATAAAGTCCATCCATCCAGCTCTAGTTCCATCATGACATCGCTGGAGGGGAGACGAGAACTGCCGCTGTATTGTAGTGACACCACAACACGCCATACAACAATGTGCCACAGGGACTTCTCTCTCTCTTTTCTGCTGTCTGTGTTTTCCTACGTTTACTTCTCTCCTCTCCTCCTCATTGTTTCCTGTTTTCCCTCCATCCCTGCCTTCTTTCTCTCTTTAGTTTTTCTAGCATACCCCTCTCCTCCTTCTTTCCTGTGCTTGCCCACAGACCTGCTGCTGTCAGTTTGGTAAAGCGTGGCCTCAATGAGCCATGGTGACTCACTGTGTGTGTGTGTGTGTGTGTATGTGTGCGCTCATCAATCTAGAATGGAGAAACAAATAGTTTTTTTTTTTTCACTGATCTCCCTCCTGCCCTGTGAGATCTTCCAGGCGACTGTCAGAACACTCCTGTGTCATTCATGCCCCCTTAAGCAAACACACGGCCGCATGTGTGTGTGTGTGTGTGTGTGTGTGTGTGTGTTGACATGTTTCCAAGTGCATGTTCTCATGTGTGAATTGTTCATCGGGGAGAGACAATGAATTTTGTCATGTCTCTGTATGGATGAATGTGCGTTTGGTAAGTGAAATTAGAGGCGTAACGAGCAGCGCTGCACAGGGAGTTACAGACAAATGTTGCATCGCTGTACAACCACAGAACCCAAACTGCTCTGACATTCATTTTCTTCTCAGAAACAACATTTGAAATAACTTTCTCGCTCATCACCTATTCATTCATTTCTCGCTCTCGCTCTAGTATCACGTCATCTAGGGCCGTTTACACACAAGCTTGTTTTTTCAGGAGTGAATTCAGGAGTTCCCAGCATCTGCTGAACCTTTTCTGAACCCATATGACCTAAATTATTTACTGAAGTAACTGCTGAGATTTTAAACAATGCTTCAACCTTTTAACAAACATAATGAACATAATTATAGTACATAATTACAGTAAGGAATATTAGACTAAAAGTAAAATAAGCAAGCTATTAAGTCTTTTGAAATAATAGACTAATTTAAACAAAAAAATTCAAAAGTTTGGGATCAGTAAGATTTTGTAATGTTTTTTAAAGAAGTCTTTTCTGCTCATCAAGTCTGCGTTTGATTTAAAATACATAAAAAAACAGTAATATTGTGAAGTATTATAAGTATTATTGCAAATTAATTTTATTTTTTTTTTTATAATTTTTCAGCATCATTACTCCAGTCTTCAGTGTCAAATGGTCTTTCAGAAATCATTCTAATATGCTGATTTATCATCAAGTTAATTTTTTTTTTCAAACCTGTGATACTTTTTCAGGATACTTTGGTGAATTCTTTTTTTCTCAAGGCTGTAAATAAAGCAAAAAACTCCTTTTACAATAAAATACTTTTTAATCGTTCTACATCAAAATTTCATGTTTAATTCTGTTATTTGCCATTTCTTTTTAATTATTTGTGAAATTCACTAGCATTTTCTGAGTGAAAATTGTTTTTAAATAAATTCAAAACGTTTTTTATTATTTATTATATAAATAAAAAATAAATAAATAGATAAATAATTCCTGTTATTTATTTAAATTATAGTACATTATGTACAGTCATGGCCAAATATATCGGCACCCTTGCAATTCTGTCAGAAAATGCAACCCTTCTCTCAGAAAATTGTTGCAGTTGCAAATGTTTTGGTACTCACGCATTTATTTTTTGTTTGCATTGGAACAACACAAAAAACAGAGAAGAAAAGTCAAATCTGATACAATTCCACACAGAACCCAAAAAATGCACGGGACAAAATTATTGGCACCCTTAACTTAATATTTGGTAGCACCCCTTTTGGAAAAAATAACTGAAATCAATCGCTTCCTGTAGCCATGAATGAGTTTCTTACACCTCTCCACTGGAATTTTGGACCACTCTTCTTTTGCAAACTGTTCCAGGTCATTCAGATTTGAAGGATGCCTTCTCCCAGCTGCTGTTTTGAGATCTCTCCACAGGTGTTCTGTGGAATTCAGATCTGGACTCATTGCTGGCCATTTTAGAACCCTCCAGTGCTTTGTTTGTAACCATTTCTAAGTGCTTTTTGAAGTGTGTTTTGGGTCATTGTCCTGCTGGAAGATCTATGACCTCTGGTGGAGACGCAGCTTTCTGACACTGGCCTAAAATTCTTTGGTAATCATCAGATTTCATGATACCGTTCACACAATCAAGGCATCCAGTGCCAGAAGCAACAAAGCAACCCCAAAACATCTTTGAACCTCCACCATGTTTGACTGTAGGGACTGTCTTCTTTTCTTTGAAGACCTCATTTTTTCTGTAAACAGTGCCATGATGTCCTTTACCAAAAAGCTCTACTTTTGTCTCTTCTGTCTACAGTATGTTCTCCAATAAGGATTGTGGTTTTGTCATATAAGTTTTGGCAAACTTCAGTCTTGCTTTTTTATGCCTTTGTGTCAGCAGTGGTGTCCTCCTGGGTCTCCTACCATACTGTCCCTTTTCGAGGGATAGTGTGAGCTGACACTGTTGTACCCTGTGTCTGCAGATCAGCTTGAATTTGTTTGGAAGTTAATCAGGGTTCGTTATCCACCATTTAAACAATCCTTCGTTGTAATTTTTCATTAATTTTGCTCTTCCATCCACGTTCAGGGAGGTTAGCTACAGTGCCATGGGCTGTAAACTTCTTGATGATATTGCGTACAGTGGACACAGGAACATTAAGATCTCTGGAGATGGACTTGTAGCCTTGAGATTGTCCATGTTTTTCCACAATTTTTCTCTCAAATCCACAGACAACTCTTTACACTTCTTTCTTTTCTCCATGCTCAGTGAGACACACAACACAAAGGTTGAGTCAACTTTTCTCCATTTTAACTGGTTGCAAGTGTAATTACTATATTGCCCACATCTGTTACTTGCCACAGGTGTGTCTAAATTCAAATTACAGGAGCATCACATCTTTGAAAAGCAATTATTTCTTACAATTTTGACAAGGTGCCAATAATTTTGTCCAGTCCATTTTTGAGTTCTGTGTGAAATTTGATCAAGTTTGACTTTTCTTCTTTGTTTTGTGTGTGTGTGTGTTGTTGCAATGCAAACAAAAACGATGAGCATGTGAATACCAAAACATTTGCAATTGGAACAATTTTCTGAGAGAATTGCAAGGCTGCCGATATTTTTGGCCATGACTATATTTATTTAGTTTCATTTGGCTTTTCTATTTTAATTATAATTCTTGTATTTTTTATACATTTTTTATAATTCTTTTTATTTTTTATCACAGTTGTAAAAAGGGAAATAAAACCTAAACATGCCAAAAATTGTTATTTGGTAAGTGTTAGCATGCATTCTCTGAAATAACATGTAGGGTTAGCAAAAAATACAGTATATAGTATAACTTCTAATTGTGTCACTGCATTAATAACTCATTTTTACAGTTCAGATGAATACACATTACACAGATTTGATGAAACTTCAAAAGTTAACCAAACCCAGTTATGAAACACAGCAGAATTTGTAAATCATTTCCATAATCATTCTTCAAAAAATGAACAAAATAAGCAATAGCTTGTGCATAAGTTCTTGCAGTCAATATCTGCCATTTTTATTTTCTTATTCTTATATTTTATTGTTTATTTTTTTCTTAAGAATGGTTTTGCGGTTATTTTTAATACTCCCAATTTACATTGCACACATTTACGGCCTGTTAGCATAGTTCAAATTAATACTGTGAGATAACAAATAATAAAAAAAATGTTTCAACTTAAAATAATCTGTTACCCCACTGACTTCAAATTTTAAGTTTAGTCAAGTTACTTAATGTTAATTTAAGTGACAACTTGGATATTTTAGTTGACAACTACATTTTTTACAATAGTGGGGCAACCAATTATTTTACGTTGAAACTTTTTTTTTTTTTTTTTACAATGTGTGTATTTTGAATATTCACATGCAAATTCCACAGGTGTGTCCAAGTTACTTACTAATGCATATGCATCACTCGAAGATTAAAGCAGAGAACAGCACCGAAAATGCATTTAATTGTATATATTTAGAAGAAAAATGTTGAAATGCCCAACTTGTCAACATACATCGAATACCACTCCAGATCTGTCTAAACAAGTACTCATTAATAAAGAATGAAGCCTGTTTTAAATATAGCACTTCGTTCCTGTCTGTCTCTCTTTTTAAAAGTGCTCGTGGATTACGCAGAGAGCTTTCAGCACCATGGAGAGCTCCAGCAGCCACAATCCACTGAGAGAGGCATCTGATTATGAGAGGACGTCTCCAGCCATGCCTTTTATCACCTGCTTTTGTATGTGTGTCACTGCATAACAGAGTGTACATCCTATAGTTTGCGCTTGTATCTCGGCGTGTATGCATGTATGAGAGTGTGTGGTGGACGATGACAGCACACCAGGTGTCCCCTCAGCAGGGGCTCCACGGTAAACATCAGTAAACAGCGAACCTGCTGACGAGTTCTGACCTTATCCACTCCTCTAAACTCCATCCCTCCATCTCTCCATCTCTCCGTCTCCCTGTATGCATGTATGCTCCGCAGCTGTCTCTCCTCAGCAGGGCAACTCTAATATTCATCTGCCCTCATTTGTCAAAGGTAGGATGAACCCTTTATGCAGAACAGAGGAAACGTGTGTGTGTGTACGGCAGAATGAGAAACACAAACGATGAAGCAAAATGAATGAATGAAAGGTAAAATGAAATGGAGTGAGCAGAAAGAAAGAAAGAAATAAAGAATGTTTTAAATATAGCATACTCATGATGTATTGTCTATTTTAATAATCTTTTAACTGAAATCTGTTTTAAAAATACTAGAAATTATTTATAACAAATGCAATCAGCACAAAAATCAGCACATAATACATACATCTACATTATATTTTATAGTAAACTTAATTTAACCTACTATATATATATATATATAGTATATGAGATATTATTATGTTATGGTTTACATTATATAATTATTTAGACTTTTTCTTTTTTTCTTGTTATGGTTTACATTATATAATTATTTAGACTTTTTCTTTTTTTCTTTTTCTTGGTTAAATAAACATTATTTCCACTATAAGTAAAAGAAACAATCTTTAATTGTATTTTTCAACAAAAAATAAATAAATAAATAGTTTCTTTCTCTCTCTCTCTCTCTCTCTCTCTCTCTCTATTTTTTTCTTCTTTATATATATAGAGAGAGAGAGATATTATATTATGTTGTGGTTTATATTATATAATTATTTGGACTTTTGTCTTGGTTAAACATTATTTATTATTCACACTATAAGTAAAAAAAATGTTTAATTGTATTTTTCATTAACAAAAAAACAAAAATAATTAGTTTTTCTTTCCCTCTCTCTGTATATATAGAAAAAAATGACATATTTTTTTTTCTTACTTAAATAAACATTACTTACACTATTGGAAAAAGAAAAAAAAATGTTTAAAGAAAAAATATATATATATATAAAAAGAAAAAATATAATTTGTTTTTCTTTCTATGTCTCTTTATATATATAGAAAAAAACATTTTCTTGCTTAAACATTACTTACACTATTTCAATTGTATTTTTTCATTAATTATATATATATATATATATATATATATATATATATAAAGAAAAAATATAGGAATAAAAGAAAGAAAGAAAGAAATATATATATATATATATATATATATAAAGAAAAAAAAAAAGAAATATATATATATATATATATATATACCAAGAATATATTATATATAGAATATATTAGAAGAATATATTATATATATATATACCAAGAAAAAAAAATATATATATATATATATATATATATATATATATATATATATATATATATATATATATATACATATACACACATATATATATACATATATATATATATATATATATATATATATATTTTTTTCTTGGTTAAATCAAATATTTTAATTATTAAACCTCAGCAAGTTGGTGTTTTTAAGCATTTTACATTTATTACAAAATAACTCAAAGCAGTAACAGTTTATACTTTTGTTCAGCTGTTCTTTTTAATTGTTAACTTTTAACTGGTTTTGAATTTTCCGTCATCAGTCATCAAAGCTCGGTAAACACTGGTCACAAACAGAGATTTACTTTGAATTTCACCAAGCAGATTACTTACTAAAAATTCCCACAAATAATTTTTTCATGCCATTTTAAGTCCTATTTTGATGTAACAAAGTGGTGATAAATAACTTTTTACTTTTTTACTTTTTTGACACAGAACACACATGAACACATTTATCACATGAACCAATCACAGCCGATCATTACCAGTCATATCCAATCATATCGCGATGGCGGCATTGCCTCCTCTCACGTGACTTTCCCCCATTCATTCTCAATTACCCCCCACCAAACTCATGGCACACTTTAGAGGGTCTCTTAAAACTCAATAGGCTCAGAGGAGGCTTTACCTGCTTTTTTATCATCCAATATATATTTGGGACATGACAGCATGGTATACCATCACTGTCCCATGGCACATATAGAAGACTTTCTTATAAGGGAATAGTAGAGAAAGCAATGTAAGCAGTGGTGCTGCAGAGCAGAATAAAGGTGTGATGCTGAAAACGCAGAACATGAGACCAAAAACATGTGAGAAATGTCACGGCCGAGAAACGAAACAAGCGAGAACGAGAGAGAGAGAGAAGTGTTCCTCCCAGGTAATCTTGGCTGACCAACCTCGACCAAATTAGATAAATTGACCCTCACCTTTGTAGAGATTCATTTGTCTGTTTACTCGGATGCTGAGAGAGCCTGGAGAGCAGGAAGGTCAAACCCTCAACCCCTGTGTGGATGCCAGCTGTCTGATAGAGCGAGACAGACAGACAGACACAGAGAGAGAGACAGCTTCGCTCGGAGGGGCTGGGGAAGTTTAAGCTAAAGGTAAAGGTAAGGATGGATGGATGGAGCAATGGATGGATGGATGGATCAGCAGGTCCACTTGACCCCCCGATTAGCTGAGCTCGCTTTAATTAGCGCTGAGCTAAGTGCCAGTAATTAGCCGCATTGTGTCACCTGCCAGAGGCCCTGCACCATCGCAGCACACGTTGCTATGGCTACCGGAGGACAAGAATGGAGGGGCGGAGGAAAGAAAGCTAGAGGAGAGGAAGAGAGAGAGAAACACCAACATTAGACATGATCCAAACAAAACAGCATGCGGTGGGCACACGGATGAAGATTTGTTTTCTCGTGAGAAAGTCCACCGTGATACTAAAGATAAATTACATAAAAATCACTCATGCATGAATGGCTAGTAAACCCAGTCAATGAAATAAACTCACCGTAAATTCAACGCTTTAGTGATGCTTGATGTGTCTGGTGCTTTAAAATGCTTCTGACATAATTTTCTTATTCAAAAATGACACAATGACACATCTTATGGTGACACGTCTTCGAATAGAGCTTAATTTCTTAGTAAGAACTCAAAAGAAGATTCCTGAAGGAAGTATGACTGTTTGCAAAGCAGAAGCAGAATAGTTTATGGTAAATTTAGGTTTTAGGTTTTGGTTCTGTGAAAACAAAATATTGTTTGCAGTCAGCATTGCTGTTATGTCACTCAGTATGTTGTGGAAATCAAGTGTGCAAACACTGGTGGACGTTACAAGCACTGTAAAACATAAACATTTTGCGTTATACTATATCAACCCGTTACTAAAATTGATAAGTACACAAAAACACTGGTGTGTGAAACTGTACAGAAACTATAGCGGTCATGTACTTTCAGTGCATCAATAGTATTACCAGTAAAATATCATTTATTATGCTAAACAAATATGAAGACCAAAATATAAAAAGCAGTGGGAGGGAAATATTTGAATGTATAATGCAGGTTGTTCTCGTACCTGACCCTCATCCTTAAAGATTTTGTAGGATAAAAATGACAGAAGCTGCTAAATAAATAAGCGGAGAACTTCTCAAGCAGGAACAGTGTTTCGCTATCTGTACGGAGACTGACTTCAGTGTCTTTCCTGATCAAACAAGGCCCTCTGCTGGACATACAGAAGTCAAAACATACCTACCAGCATATGCTGGTTTTATCACCTGGGAAACCAAGTGGCAACTGCAAAAACATACGGAACTAACTAACGTAAGTCATTAAAAGTCCTATTAGTGAATGTAACTATTAATATATTAATACTAACTTTTTCCAAACGTTTCCAAATGTCTTTATTTTAAACAGTATACGGCTAAAGTCAAAAGTTAGCATACGCCTTGCAGAATTTGCAAAATGTTAATTATTTTACCAAAAAAAGAGGGACCATATAAAATGCATGTTATTTTTTTATTTAGTACTGACCTGAATACGATATTTCACATGAAATACATTTAAATATAGTTGAATTTATAAAGATGACCCCGTTACCAGCAACATGACCAGCATAAACCAGCAAAGGACCAGCAAAAACCAGCAAAGGACCAGCACAGACCAGCATAAACCAGCTAAGGACCAGCTTAAACCAGCATCAAAACATGCCTACCAGCATATGCTGTTTTTTTCACCAGAAAAGGAAGCACAATGCATTAAAACTTATGAATTTGAAGATCAGGCTAAATTTAGCTTATTTTGCCCTCCGGGAAACATGTAAGTATGTTCTGTAGCTTCTGAAAGGCAGTACTAAATAGGGGAAAAAAATGATATTTAGGCAAAATAAGAAAAATTTACACATCTTCATTCTGTTCAAAAGTTTTCACCCCCGGCTCTTAATGCATTGTGTTTCCTTCTGGAGCATCAGTGAGTGTTTGAACCTTCTGTAATAGTTGCATATGAGTCCCTCAGTTGTCCTCAGTGTGAAAAGATGGATCTTAAAATCATACAGTCATTGCTGGAAAGGGTTCAAATATACAAAAATGCTGAAAAAATGAAGACTTTGTGGGACCTGAAGGATTTTTCAAAAGAACAGTGGGCAGTTTAACTGTTCAGGACAAACAAGGGACTCATGAACAACTATCACTAAACAAACAAACACATCTGTGGATCATTCAGGTAACAACACAGTATGTAAACTTTTGAACGAGTCATTTTCATAAATTCAACTATTACTTTCTCTTGTGGACTATAAATGTCTTTTATGTGAAATATCTTATTCAGGTCAGTACTTAATAAAAAATAACATGCATTTTAAATGATCTCTCTTATTTTGGTTAAATAATTAATATTTTCCAGGTTCTGCCAAGGTGTATGTAAACTTTTGACTTCAACTGTACGCCCACCTCCTAAAAAAGAAATTCATTTCAACAAATGTATAGGGTAGATAGAAAAGAGAGATTGTAACTATGAGCTGTTCAAAATACAGTGAGAAATGTGCTTTTTCATTTCAGTGGGTGAGAGGCGTTATGTGGGCCTCTTCGGAGCCCAGCTGAGGCAGAGTAACAGGGTTTCTCCTGCTGACGTCAGAACAGTCCCTGTAAACTCCGCAGTCTCTAGGGAAGGAAACAGAGAGAGCAAAAAATAGCGAGAGGCTAGAGCGAGAGCAGGCCACCTAGCAACCCCTCGTCCTGCTGCCATGGAGAGGTAAGCAGAGAGCAGAGGAGGCAAACCTATAGGAGAGAGGAGATGATGCAAGCACTGGGCAAACTCAGGGATTCCCCTCATCTGGGGTTCACACCAGCCCACGTCCCAGGAATCACCCCACATACCGTGGGACTGCAGCAGTAATGAGATTCAATTACTGCGGAGCCTTATGTAACCAGCTAGGGACATGCTTTAACCAGTGTGCCTACATGAGATACACACATTCTGTCACGTAAACACATGACGAACGCAGTGAAACACAAGCACTTTTGCTCAAAGTAGAATTAATGGATATAATCTTAAAGGAGAAGTCCACTTCCAAAACAAAGATTCACATATAATGTACTCACCCCATTGTCATCCAAGATGTTCATGTCTTTCTTTCTTCAGTCAAAAAGAAATTATGTTTTTTGAGGAAAACATTTCAGCATTTTTCTCCATATAATGGACTGATATGGTGCCCCAATTTTGAACTTCCAAAACGCAGTTTAAATGCAGCTTCAAATGATCCCAAATGCGGTTGTAAACGATCAGTTATTTTCATAAAAATAATACAATTTATATACTTTTTAATGTCAAATGCTCATCTTGTCTTGCTCTGCCTGGAGTGTTGTTTTTTTACAGTTAGGGTATGTCAAAAAACTCCCATCTCATGTTCTCCCTCAATCTCAAAATCATCCTATATCGCTGTTTTACATTTTTTGTTAAGGGTGTTTGAGCTTCTTTTCATGTTCACTTTCTAAAGACTGGGTCGGTACTTCTGCAGCGATGTAGGATGATTTTGAAATGATTTTTGAAGTTAAGGGACAAAAAATACGACTGGAGTTTTTCGACATACCCTAACGGTCTTCAGTCAGAATACACAGGTGAAAGCAGGGTTCAGAGAGAGCAAGACAAGACGAGCGTTTGAGATTAAAAAGTACTTAAATTGTATTTTTAAACGAAAATAACCATTTGTTTCGCTAGATAAGACCCTTCTTCCTCGGCTGGGATTGTTTACAACCGCATTTGGGATCGTTTGAAGCCACATTTAAACTGCATTTTGGAAGTTTAAACTCGGGGCACCATATCAGTCCATTATATGGAGAAAAATGATTAAATGTTTTCCTCAAAAAACATAATTTCTTAATGACTGAAGAAAGAAAGACATGAACATCTTGGATGGCAAGGGGGTGAGTACATTATATGTAAATCTTTGTTTTGGAAGTGGACTTCTCCTTTAAGTGTAAAAACACAAAGGCATTTGATGGTATTACTATAAGTTTATAGCTGTAAAATAAACTGCATACAGTTCCTTCATACAGAAAAGTGCTATAATTAACGTAACATGTAACGTGTCATGTGAAGCTAATGTGTGCACTTGTGAGACAGACTGGAGAAAACACGACTTGAAATGTGGCTGACTGAAAGCATTATTCATTATTTCACTTTCATTCTGCTTCATTGTTTATTTGCACAGTTAAACTGGTTTTAATTGGTAAAGATAATTAGCTTTCTCATTACAGAGATTTGAGATGCACACCATCAATAACATTCATTACTGCTCACTAAAGCTCTTGCTGCATGTCATTATCTATCTATTAACTCCCTCTGTTTACAAAATGATATTATTGGATTACTTGCTCCACCTAGTGACACTGCTTAGTATTGGCATGTGATAATATTACTATTAAAACTCTCACATAACCACTACAGCCTCAATCTGTGACAAAAACATGACTTCCTTTAACATATACTCTTTCAGGGGTCTGATTAGACAACGTCTAAAGCCATGACTAATATATATAATTCATAAAAGTTACAGTTACAGTCATGGATGCTCAAAAGTAACAAGTACTCTCTAGAGTAGTAACACCGCAGCACATCGACAAGGGACACGTCCAGTGTACAAATCAAGCAACTTACACCCCCCAAAAGTCAGAACAAAAATGTACATTTTAAAAAGGTTTTCCAACAGGATTTCAAGTTAAAGTGAGCTAAAGACATTAAAGTCACATTTGCCTGAGGAGGTACTGTAGCCATAGCAACATTACGCCGCTGGAGCACGTCGAGTATTTGAAGGTAATTGTCAACTCATAAATAGCCAACTGTCATCAGATAATTACAGATTTACACATTACCAATATTTCACAAAAACCTTTAGCGTTTTGTTTAAAATGTCTTTAAGAACTTGGCATTTCGCCAAAATTGCAGAGGCGCCTTAAAACTTCCACTGCACGAAACCAAGGTCAACTGATTATCTTCTGGAAATCTAAAATTGTAAAGTGTTTGTCTGCTAGACTGCCAAAATATAGTTTTGTCAACTTTTACACTAGCATACAGATCACCTCAAAGATAACACGTTTCCCTGGGGGAAAAAAAAACAGCATATGCTGGTATATTTTTGATGCTGGTCCTTTGCTGGTTGATGCTGGTCATGTTGCTGGTCAAGGACCAGCTTAAACCAGCGAAGGACCAGCATAAACCAGCTAAGGGCCAGCTTAAACCAGCATCAAAACATACCTAGGTATAGCATTTTATATTAATGATGCTTTATAACATATATATTAATAAGCATGATATCAAATCATTTATACATTCTTGAAAGGAGAACTCCACTTCCAGAACAACAATTTACAAATAATTGACTAACCCCTTGTCATCCAAGATGTTCATGTCTTTCTGTCTTCAGTCGTAAAGAAATTATGGTTTTTGAGGAAAACATTTCAGGATTGAAATGTAGTTTAAATGCAGCTTCAAAAGGCTCTAAACGATCCCAGCCGAGGAAGAAGGGTCTTATCTAGCGAAACAATGAACTTACACGTGATTCGTAGTAGTGATGGGAAGTTCGGATCATTTTACCAACTCGGACCTTTGAGTCTCGTTCAGCAAAATGAATGAATCTTTTTTAGAGTCATTTCAATAATTTTAGCAAAATATAATTAAATTGTTACGTGTTACTTCCCTAACACATCTACTGCTTACACAAACGTTGATCACACTACAAACAAGACAAAACTATAATGCTATAAGAAACAGAAAAGATTCATTCATTGTTTACCTGGGTCTTTAGTCTATGATTAGTTCACCTCACCTCTTATCTGACTAGTTTTCGGGTTTGAGTCGTTCGTTCATCACGTGACAGCCCCATAAGCTGAACAAACGACTCAGAAAACCCGAAGACTCAAAACAGGTGAACTAATTCTAGTACAGAACCTAATAGGATGTTGCATGTGCGACTGAACGAATCACTCCCCGAGACGACTCATTCTTCCCGAGTCACATTAAAGATTAGTTCAAAATGAAAGAATCGTTCAAGAATGCGCATCCCAGAGCCTGTGCTACACAAGCTTTTGTGCTTAAAAAGTAAACAAATTTTTATTTTCTAAAAAATTAACCGATTGTTTCGCTAGATAAGACCCTTCTTCCTCGGCTGGGATCATTTAGAGCCCTTTGAAGCTGCATTTAAACTACATTTTGAAAGTTCAAAATCAGGGGCACAATTGAAGTCCATTATATAGAGAAAAAATCCTGAAATGCTTTCCTCAAAAACAACTGAAGAAAGAAAGACATGAACATCTTGGATGACAAGGTGGTGAGTAAATTATTTGTGAATTATTGTTCTGGAAGTGGACTCCTCCTTTAAAAGTCTTATTGTCCTAGGTAGTGAGGTAAGATTGTATTTGTGTATTTTTCATATTTTACAGCTAAATTAGCAAATGATTTTTTATTTATTTCCCTTAATAATATTGATGCATCATAAACAGGTCATATATTACATAAATATATTAAGAGTTTGGTTCTAAAACGCGATAAACACCATTAAAAAAAAAAAAAAAAAAAAGATTTCCTGCCAAAAACAGTATTGTACCTGGTCGGAACTGAAATGGCAATTTTTAATTTTTAGTTAATATCCGCTGTGTATCTGTCACGTTTTCTCCCTATTTTTCCAACCCTCTCTGCAGAATGTGATACATCCACTCAGCCAATCACAGCGCACCATTTCACACATTGTAAACAATAAAAACACGTTGTAAACAGAAAGAACCTGCGTTTTTAAACGGATCTAGTGAGTCAATGATTCAATTACCCAATCATAAAGACAATCACTTGCTTTATTCCTGAATGAATCAGCCGTTCGAACGAATTGAATGATATAATTCAGTAATTAAATCAGTCTTGCCGGCACCTACTGGCAGTTTTAGTTTCATTTTTATAATATCTTCTTTTCAGTTATTTAAACCATTTAATATTTTCTATATTCAAAATTTTATATTTAAAAAAATTAATCTCAACATGAATTTATGAATTTGATTGCACGCATGCCACCTCTGAGCCTCATTAAACAAATGAAAATACACCTACAAGCCACTTTTGTGTTCTTCTGTGCCACCTCTGTAGTACAAATTAATTTTGTTAATACTGATTTCATTTGATTGGTAACTTATTCTTAAAGAGCTTATAAAATACTTTTTTTTTTGACATAAAAGATGACATTCTTTTTAATAAAGTTTTAAAAAATGCCATTACAAAGGTAAAAACCAAATTTCCCTATAATTTACTCAAATACCACCTAATTTTTGATCATATTTTAATTATTGATTAGAAGATGCTCCTAAAATTTTGACTAAAATCTTTGAAAATCAAAATCTGTATTTGAATTTTTAACATTATTATATTACCAAAAGATGCTATGTGACAGAAAATAGTGGTTTTCATAGCCACTTTCTTGGTAAAGAAAACACAATTTTACTCAAATTAATCAAAATGGATTTATAGCATTTTGGAAGCAAACACATCTTTCATTTCAAATTCATATCTACATATAAATATTTAAATTCCAAAGCTGTTTAAAATTGAGAATTTATAACTCCCATACTAAAACAAAAGAGAAAGAGGAAATCTTTGTCCTCCAGTGAAAAACTAAAGGCAGAAATTGAATTTGGTTGCTGTTAATGCAACTAAAGGTGGCACAGTTATTACTCTTGTACAGAGGGGATATGGGTATTCTATAACTTTATAAGCAGACATAAGCAGCAAAATGAAACATCTTTATGATGTCCCTCAAACCCACTGGAGTAAATAAATAAAGAATGAAGCTCTGCTGGAGGTTTGCCAGATACAATTGCCTAGTACATTTCACCTTCAAAAAAAAAAAAAAAAAAAAAAAAAACAAGGAAGAAAAACAGAAGTAGTTAAACCTAGGAACTAAATGGCAATTAAATGAATAATCCATTAGGGATGTAATTGCATTTTATTGAATAATAATTCAAGGTCAGTTAGTACACACTTAGCAGCAATCTCGTTCTTTTTCATTCTTTTAATATATTAAGAGCATTGAGAATTGGCACAAACAATATATTAATGTTGACTATTCTCTCACAGTTCAAATCTGTATATGCAATAATACCAATTTCCAACACATGACAGAAAATATAAAAGAAAAATATGTTCAATTTGTCATGTCTCTCTCAGTGCGGGCCTTGGTGAATTAAAAAAAAAAAAATGTTATTGTCATTTTTATTTATGCAAATAAGAAATACAGAACAAAGGGGGAAAAGAAGCGGAAAAACAGTATGGAACAAAGAAAGAATGAGAAGTGAGACTGGCTTGTCATTTTTGTGTGGGTTGGTGAACATCAACCACACTAGCATTTAATTAAAAGGAAAAAACTCTCAAATAAAGATTCTTTTTAAAAACCGAATTACTCAGGAGACTGAGACACAGAAAATGTCAAGTTGCCAATCAGCAACACTGAATTAAAGATCATGATGATAGTTAAGACAACAATGCGTCACGATGACAGCATCACCGCATGTTATTTCTAAACCGCATGTTTCTACAGAAACATCTATCTGCTAATAACTACTAAATGCAAGACTGGCATATGTTAAAATGAACTGTAAAATGACCATCAGTCCTTCACACGCAATCGTCCCCTATTCTTCCTAAGACCAAATAGCATATCATGTTAATACAAAAAAACAAACAAACAAAAAAAAAAAAAAAGGCAGAGAGAAGACTTGTGAATTAAAACACCACACGAATATGCACAAAACAAACAGCACTTTTTTACAAAAAAAATGTTTCTGTACATCGTACCCTAGTAAGGTGACAAACTAAATGTAAACTTCAAAAAAGAAAAATGTTTAACTTAAAAGCCTATCAGAGTAAGGCAGACATTTTGTACAGTCAATATTATTATACAAATTAACATGTTTCAGGTCAATTTCAGCTAATTAACACAAGATCTAAATGCATTATAATTCATAACTGCTTCCCATGTGTAATCATTCAATCTAACACACAGAGAGAGAGCAGTGTGCTCTTTTCCTATACAGTAGCGCCCCCTACCAGCTCTCAGTGATATTACATGTTGCAATGCAAAACACCGTCCTTCAAACTGCAGTTGAAGTTAAGATCTTTAAATTCTGAACAGCTGTGCTGGGAAACACAACTGCCCACATCTGGATTTAGGGCTACATGCAGTTTCGAATAAACTTGGTTCACAGGATCCAATTTAAAAAAGAAAGATGCCTTTTAAAAAAGGACCGGAAGGTTTCAAGCCAGCATATTTTCTAAAAGCACCTTTTAAGATGATTTTCAACGTCGCACCGTGCCAACCTAGTCTGTTCAGTACTTACTGATATGGAATATTTGAGTTCGCTAAGCAAGCCACAACAACACAAAGCCTGGCTGACTTAAAATCAACAGTCTTTAGAAACCGATTACTCAAGACAGAGAAATCTTGTCTTTTAACTCGCCAACATGTGATTCTGTTTTCATCTTGCACACTAGCAAAACACCAGATGACACCTGCTGTCTTATCTACCACTTGGCCAAAGGTTTTATAATATTCAGAGTGTGTAACATCACACTACACGAATGTAAAATTAGCACAAGGGGTAGCTTATGTGTGCTGGACGCCTCCAGCCCCAGCTGACAAAAGCGCTATTAACGGCAAGAGCGTTTGAGTGCCTGCAGCTTCCAGTAGACATCTGACCTCTTTGATCATGAATATTCACAACAGATCTCGGGATGTTTTGTGACCCGGAATGAGAACAGAAGTGCTCTGGGCAACTCCAGAACTCTCTATGGACGCTGTACTTGTGTGGAAATCAAGTCTGTTCGTTTAATAGGCCGATTTCTCTGTTCCTGATTCTTGTTCGTCCCATAGTGTGTGTCCTACATGCTAAAAAAAGAGGAATTGGCCTGTATTATGGAAAACATGAAGCTCTGGGATGGATTTTGTGGTTATAAGGGAGAGTTGGTTTAGTAGTGTTGATGTGCAGGCACTGCTTTCCGATCTCATGCTTTACAGAGACGCCCTCTATTATTAAGGCCTACAGAGAATAAGACAAGATCCAGGCTTACGGAAGTGATAACACAAAATGAATGCAACTTTTTCACCGCATTAAACCTACTAGATAAAAACAGCCTCAGGCGATGCATCTTACGTGTGTATCTGCAGTTGTAAGAATGTATTTGTAGAAGCGAAGAGCACTAATGTTAGTCTGGGAAAGCAGGTGAATGTGTGTGTTGTCCAGAGATAGATAAACGTAATGTGACTCATGGTGATTCAGCATTGTTGTTGGCCGTGGTGGTGGTGGTTTTCTTCTTTGGCTGTTTCTTCACTGCCTTGGTGGTCTGCTGGGGATGACAGCAGGATATGTTGGTAAAGGAAAAAAAAGAAAAATAAGAGTATTAATACCTTTTATGGTTATAACAAGGCCTTCCTGAGCAACTGGATGAACGCAATTCAGTGAAGGCATGTGCTTGACAGCACACACTCGAAGGCATGGAAAAATGTGTATACAGAAAATAAACAGAAATATCTCATTCTGGTTTACATTCGTGTGGGATGATGTAACAGACCGAAGTGCATTCAGAAAGTATTCAGACCCTTCGCTTTATGTCGCAGACTTAAGGTGTATCACACTAGTGAAACGACAGCGAAATTTCACCATCTGATGTTTATTGTCAGTGTAGCGATAGTGTCTGCTTACACATAAGTCACTTTCAAACCATGTAGCTTTCTTTTGGTTGACGTAGCAAATGACCAACTTGAACCTGATGCTAAAATATGCATGTGGAATTCTTTCATCCTCACGCTACATTCCAAAACACATAACAAACGACTGGATTTCACCTGGAAAATTTCAAGATCAAATGATAAATGTGACCAGAACCTTTATGCTAAATTAGTATTTTACTAGTATAGCAAAATCACATTGAGTGCATTTACTTGAATGTTCTTAAAGGGAAAAGTCCACTTACAGAACAAATATTTACAGATAATGTACTTACCCCCTTGTCATCCAAGATGTTAATGTCTTTCTTTCTTCAGTCATAAAGAAATTATGTTTTTGAGGAAAACAATTCAGGATTTTTCTCCATATAATGGACTTCTATGGTGCCCCAAGTTTGAACTTCCAAAATGCAGTTTAAATGCGGCTTCAAATGATCCCAGCTGAGGAAGAAGGGTCTTATCTAGTGAAACGATCTGTTATTTTTATTTAAAAAAAAAACAATTTAAATACTTTTTAAATCTCAAATGCTTGTCTTGTCTTGCTCTGCCTGAACTCTGTGTATTCTGACTCAAGACAGTTAGGGTATGTAAAACTCTAATCGTATTTTCTCCCTCAACTTCAAAAATCATTCAAGTGAACATGCAAATATCATCAAACACCCTTAATAAAAAAGGAAAAACAACGATATAGGACGATTTTGAAGTTGAGGGAGAACATGAGATGAGAGTTTTGAGACATACCCTAACTGTCATGAACCGGAAAAAAAACAGAGCTCAGGCAGAGTAAGACAAGACGAGCGTTTGACATTAAAAAGTATATCAATTGTATTATTTAAAAAAAAAATAATAATGATCGTTTCGCTAGATAAGACCCTTCTTCCTCGGCTGGGATCATTTACACCCGCATTTGGGATCGTTTAATTTAAACTGTATTTTGGAAGTGCAAACTCGAGGCACCATATCAGTCCATTATATGGAGAAAAAAATGCTGAAATGTTTTCCTCAAAAAACAATTTCTTTACGACTGAAGAAAGACCATTGAAGTCCACTATATCGAGAAAATGCCTGAATTGTTTTCCTGAAGAAACATTTCTTATTGACTGAAGACAGACAGACATGAACATCTTTGATGTCAAGGGGGTGAGTACATTATCTGTAAATTTTTGTTCTAGATGGGACTTCTACTTTAAGCAGATTATGCTTAATAAGCCGAAAATGTAATGTAAACGTGGCAACCCGTTTTCTTTTAACGGAGAAAGGTCATAAACGGCGTAAGCATAAACTGGTCGACACAGGTCATTTTTTGCCTCTTACTCTGATTTTGCATGGCATGTAAACACAATAAATAAATATTCTCATCTCATGCAGCAGAAGTAGAGTTTAGTCAAAATGCTGTATTATAACTGCATGAGAGAATAATATATGACCCCTTTCCCGCTGACATGTTGCAAGCTTGATTTAAAGGAGAAGAACACTTCCAGAAAAAATTTACAGATAATTTACTCACCCTCTTGACATCCACAATGTTCATGTCTTTCTTTCTTCAGTCAATAAGAAATTATGTTACTTCAGGAAAACATTTCAGATATTTTCTTGATATGGTGGACTTCAATGGTGCCTCGAAGTTTGATCTTCCAAAATGCAGCTTCAAAGGGCTATAAACTATCCCAGCCGAGGAAAAAGGGTCTTATCTAGCAAAACGATCGGTCGTTTTCGAAACAAATTGACAATTTATATACTTTTTAAACCTCAAATGCTCATCTTGTCTCGTCTCTACGATGTGCACACCTAGTCTGTGTAATCTTGGTCAATACAGTTAGGGTATGTCAAAAAACTCTTGTCTCGTTTTCTTCTTCAATGTCAAATTCATCCTACATCACTGTTTTACCATTTTTTTGTTAAGGGTGTTCGATCTTTGCATGTTCACTTTGTAAACACTGGGTTGGTACTTCTGCAGTGATGTAGGACGATTTTGAAGTTGAGGAAGAAAACAAGATGGGAGTTTAACAACATACCCTAACTGTCTTGAACGTATTGAACCAGAAAAAAAAAGAGTTCATGCAGACTTACACAAGTCGAGCGTTTGAGGTTAAAAAGTACATAAATTGTCAATTTGTTTCGAAAATGACATCGTTTTGCTAAATAAGACCCTTCTTCCTCGGCTGGGATCGTTTGCAACCATTTGAAGCTGCATTTAAACTGCATTTTGTAAGTTCAAACTTGGGGGCACCATTGAAGTCCATTATATGGAGAAAATTCCTGATTTTTTTTTCTCTCAGGAAACAATTTTTTAATCGACTGAAAACAAGAAAGACAACATCCTGGAATGACAAGGGGGTTAGTAAATTATCTGTACATTTTTGTTCTGGAAGCAAACTTCTCATTTAACAATCAGAACTGACAATGTATGGAATACTCGGAGTCAGATACGCAAATAATTATATTTTGACATCACTACAGGGAAATAACCTGATTTATTAATGATACCCTCAAGTTTTGTTGGGTATGATGCAACAAGATATGCACATCTCAAGCTCTGTCAGGTTGGTTGGAGACCATCTGTGGACAGCCATTTTCTCCAGAGATGTTTGGTTGGATTGATTGGATGTTTGGTTGAATGCCCTGTGACTGGGACAGAATTCTCCTTAAAGGGATAGCTCACCCAAAAATGAAAAATATCCCATGATTTACTCACCCTTAAGTCATCCTAAGTGTATATGACTTTCTTCATTCAAATGAATTCAATCAGAGTTATAACTAAAATTGTCCTGGCTCTTCTTCTTTATAAATGGCAGTGAATAGGGGTTGAGATTTTGAAGCCCAAGAAATTCTGTCTATCCATCTCTGAGGGTTAATAAAGGCAAGAAGTGACGAACATGACTTTAGCTATGTTAAAGCATCCCGGATATGCACACGAATGCACCATTTTAAGAATAATAAAATGTAGAGTATAGCCAAAACAATTTACTTCCTCACGTGGTTTTCCTTTGCTGTAAACAAAACTTGGTTCTCACGACTAGCATATTCTCACCAGAGCTAACAACGTCCTACCCCTGATAGCGCACACACATCTGGGAGACGTCTATTTGACATCTGCATTTACATCTGGAAGACATATTTTTTAGAGTGTTTGCTCATCTGCAATACGTCTATGGGACGCTTCCTATTAGATGTCAAATAGAAGTCTATTAGATGTCTCTAAAATGTTTGTGATTTAGAATGTATGTAAAACTGACATCTTACAGATGTCTGTCAGATGTCCGTACACAGCAGATGCTTTCCAGATCAAGCCATCTTTAACAGACATCTTGCAGATGTGCTATCTGGGACATCATCCACTGGAACGCCATTCTCTTGTGAATGTGCGTTCAACAGTTAGCATAAGCTAGAGATTTACAGTCTATAAAATTTTAAATATGGATATTTTTCTTACACAAACACATTGATTCGCTTCAGTAGGCCTTTATTAACCCCCCTGGAGCCATGTGGAGTTCTTTTTATGATCGATTTATGAAAAATCTTAAACCCTATTCACTGCCATTATAAAGTCTGGAAGAGCCAAGGCATTTTTTTTTTTATATAATCCTGATTATATTCGTCTGAAAGAAGAAAGTCATATTCACCTAGGATGGCTTTAGGGTGATTCAATCATTGGGTAATTTTCATTTTTGAGTGAACTATCCCTTTAAGGCACTCCTGCATTTCAACGTGTGCTTAAGATGTCATGTTGGAAGGTGAAACTTCAGGCCTGTCTGAGTTTCTGAGTGCTCAGGACCAGGTTTTCAATTAGGATATCTCTGCTGTGTTCATTTTTCCTTCCAACTTGACAAGTCCTCCATTCCCTACCTCCACAATATGATGCTATCACCTCTGTTAAGACAGTACTGTGCTGGTTTTCTCCAGACATGAAGCTTGGGATAGAGGTCTATCAGAGCATTTAATCTTGTTTTTCTAAATATGGAAGTCCTTTAGGCGTTTTAGGTGCCTTGGTGTCATGCACTGAGGAAAGGCTTTCATTTGACCACTCTCCTATAAAGCTCAGATTGGTGGCGTGTCACAGCGAGGCTGTCCTCCCATCTCCACACATGATCTCTGAAGCTCAAGAGTGATCATCAGGTTCTTGGTGACCTCTTTTACCCTCATGAGCCATTGGCTCGGTTTGGTTGTTCTAATCCTCTGACCTTTAAGAATTAAGGACCCACTGGGCTCTTGGGAACATTTAATGCAGCAGAATTTGTTGTAGCCTTACCTAGATCTGTGCCTCAGCAAACCTAGACAGGTTTGTGCCTTTCCAAATCATTCCAAATAAATGCCTTGTTTTATTATTTTATTCCAATCAAAATGTAGAAACATCTCAAAGATCTGGAGAAATGGGATGCTTATCACATATCTGATTTTTGCTTTGTCATTATGGCATGTGGCATGTAGACTAAAGTAAAAAAAAATCATTTACCACAAGGCTGCAACATAAAATCTGAAAAATAATAAATAAATAAATAAATAAATAAAATGAAGAGTTTGCTTGATTTGCTTGCATTAACATTGGTAAACACAAACCACAAACTACTAGAGACAAAATAAGTTAAAGGTATAGTTTAAAATTCTGTCATTAATTACTCACCCTCATGCTGTTCCAAACCCATAAGACCTTTGTTCATCTACAGAGCCCAAATGAAGATATTTTTGATGAAATATGAGAGCTTTCTGACAGCAAGGGTCTTACCAAGGTCAAGGTACAAAAACGCATTAAAGGAGAAGTCCACTTCCAGAACAACAATTTACAAATAATGTACTCGCACCCTTGTCATCCAAGATGTTCATGTCTTTCTGTCTTCAGTCGTGAAGAAATTATGTTTTTTGAGGAAAACATTTCAGGATTTTTCTCAATATAATGGACTTCATTGGTGCCCTGATAGCACCAATTTAAGCACAAAAGCTTGTGTAGCACAGGTTCTGGGATGTGCGCTCACATACTATTGAATCACGTTGGAAGGTCAAGTGGACGTAGGCGGAACTACAGACCCAGTGTTTACAAGGTGAACACGCAAAGACTAAGAAAGTGCAAGTAAGTCAAACGCTGTTTACAAACAAAAAGGTACAACGATGTTAGACGATTCTGAAGTTGTAGGAGAAATAACATGGAGTTTTTCGACATACTCTAACTGTTTGAGCCAGAGTACACAGACTTTGAACTTGTGGTGATTCGAAGACGTGACTCATATTAGTCATGGGAAGTTCGGATCATTTTACCGACTCATTTTTTAGTAAAATGAAGGAATCTTTTTTCAAGTAATTTCATTCATTTTAGCAAAATCAGCATCACGTGACAGCTCCATAAGATGAACGATTTGAACGACTCGAAAAACCCGAAAACTCGAAACAGGTGAACTAATTCCAATACAGAACCTAAAAGGACGTTGCGCATGCGCGACTGAACGAATCAATCCCCAAGACGACTCGTTCTTCCCGAGTCACATTAAAGATTCGTTCAAAATGAACGGATCATTCAAGAACACGCATCCCAGAGCCTGTGCTATGCAAGCTTTTGTGCTTAAAAAGTATACAAATCTTTATTTTTTGAAAACAATGACCGATCGTTCCACTAGATAAGACCCTTCTTCCTCGACTGGGATCATTTAGAGCCATTTGAAGCTGCATTTAAACTACATTTTGGAAGTTCAAATTCTGGGCACCAGTGAAGTCTATTATATGGAGAAAATGTTTTGAAATGTTTTCCTTAAAAACCATAATTTCTTTACGACTGAAGACAGAAAGACATGAACATCTTGGATAACAAGAGGGTGAGTAAATTATTTGTAAATTGTTGTTCTGGAAGTGGACTTCTCCTTTAAGAACGTTTTGACCCTGCATAGACAGCAACGCAACTGACACGTTCAAGGCCCAGAAAGGTCGTAAGGACATCGATAAAATAGTTCATGTGAGATCAGTGGTTCAACTGCAATTTTACGAAGCTACAAGATTACATTTTGTGTGCACAGAACAATGTCAGCAGCACCATGCGGATGTCTCATGATAACCTCCATAATGGTGCTAGGGTGACACTGAGGCGAAGAATTGTTGAATAAAGTCGTTATTTTTGTTTTCTTTGTGCACAAAAATTATTTTCATAGCTTTGTAAAATTACAGTTGAACCACTGATGTCACATGGACTATTTTATTGATGTCCTTACTACCTTTCTGGGCCTCGAACGTGTCAGTTGTGTTGCTGTCTTTGCAGGGTCAAAAAGTTCTTGGATTTCATCAAAAATATCTTAATTTGTGCTCCACAGATAAACAAAGGTTTTACGGGTTTGGAACAACAAGAGGGTGAGTAATTAACAACAGTATTTTCATTGTTGAGTGAACTAACACTTTAATAAAATAAAACATCAACGCAATATTTTACTCCATCTCATTTCAGCAGTTTCAGAATTCTCCACATCAGCTTATAGTGGATATATTTATCTGCTAAGCATGTCTTTTGCATTCAGTGGAAGAAAAAAACTTGCCAATTCATTTTTCTGAGGTTAACGCCTCAGAAAAACAAAAGGGATATAGGGAAAAGTACAAGCAAATAATGGATGACGTTCTAGTTGTTTTAAACACTTCTGCTTTCCTGAATACTGCATCTTCCAGACAAAATCGACAAATGCTAAACAGTCCCAAGTGTCACAAAAAACCAAGTGCTTTAAATAATACAGTTTGTTTTAAGTGAAAACAAACTACGGGACACCATCAAGATTATGTGTCTGTTTTTCCTCACACTTCCACACTGTAACTGTACACTTGAAAGTCTGAATACATCATTCTTGCATAATTAGTGTGTATCCATGAGTCCAAGAAAATAAGGGTGATGAAAGAAACAGCAAATGAATTGTGTACCTCTGTCTTGGCAGCGGCTGGTTTCTTGGCTGCTCTGACGCTTGTGGTGCGTTTGGGGGCCTTATCTGCAGCATCTTCATCTGAATGCTCCGTCCTGCTATCTGACTGGTCATCAGAGCGAGAGCTGAGCTGCGATTCAGTGTCAGCCGGTATGGGTGTGGCACGAACTAAAGAAAATAACAAAGATGGACACCGTTTAGACATTATATCACTTTCAACTCTGCAGCATGTGCTTTACCACATTTTTTTTTTCTTTTTCCTTCTCATCATTCTGAGGTAAATTACTTGAAGAGCCAGATTTGGAGTAGGTCTTTAAAGCTACATTCTCACCACAGATGAATGTCAGATTTTTAATTTTTTTTGTTCACATCTTTTGCTTGGCATGTATGATCACAGCATGATCATGCTATCTGTGCACTGCCCCTAACCTCTGTGAAGTAATTCTTATTTATTGCCAAAATTAAGCAAAATAAACTTGGGGGGGAAATCTTCAAACATATAAAGCTGATATTGACAGAGACAGAAGCATCACTATACTACTATATATATACAATATACAGCACACCATATTAAAAGCAAAGCTAAATTTAGATTTTAGAATATTTTTGTGTTCTGTAACAGTTTAGAGAACATTAGAATACAATAAGAAATTGTTAAAATTACGGCACAAATTTTACTGCAATGTTAACTTGACTCATTTTATCCTCAGAAATTGATTAAAATTTTTTATTTTTTTTTTACAGTACTTACACTCTGAAAAAAATGTTGGGTTATTTTTTGTAAACCAAATGCTGGGTTCAGCCTGTTGGGTCATTGTATGGGATTGTTTTTAACATTTTTACCCAGGTGCTGGGTTATTTTTTAACCCAATTGCTGGGTTCAACTTGTTGGGTCATTTTTGATTGGGTTTAATATTTTTACCCAGGTGCTGGGTAGTTTTTCTGAATTGCTGGGTCATTTTTAATGCTGGGTTATTTTTTTAAAGCGGTTCTCAGCGCCGCCGATTTGGTGTACTTCTTCAGTAAAATGAAGGTTTGTACACATTTTATTTCATTTATAATATCTTTACTGTGCTGTAAATTGTATATATATACTTTTTTTTACAAGTTCCAGTCCATGTTGACTTAAAATTTTCCAGCATGTTTGGTAAAAACATTTAACCCAACCAGCTGGGTCAAAATAACCCAACATGCGTTCTGTCCAATATTTACCCACAGCGCTGGGTTGCCAAATAACCCAAGTTGGGTTGTTTTTAACCCAGCATTTTTAGAGTGTAGAAAAAAGATTTCTTTATGATGTTTCTGCATTAATTTGGAGGTTCAATGTGAAAATACATTTTTTGATTACAAATTTGAATGCTAAACTCAATATAATTACAGAAAAATGCGTGATTTATTAGTTAATACTGTAATCGACTGACTACATTACAAAAAATTCATTCATTGATATTAGGAAATTGTTACAATACAATAAAAAGTCCAGTTTAGAACTTTCCTGCTTAGACCAGAGTCTGATATGAGCCACCTTAAAGGGATAGTCCACCCAAAAATGGAAAATTCTGTAATTAATTACTCACCCTTATGTCGTTCCAAACCAGTCGCATTTTTGTCTACGCAGGGTCAGAAAGCTCTTGGATTTCATCAAAACGAACATAGTTTGTGCTCTGAAGATTAACAAAAGCCTTACAGGTTTGGAATGACACGAGGATGAGTAATTAATGACTTTTTTTTTTTTTTTTTTTGCGGGTGAACTACCCCTTTAAGAGGTCATGAACTAAAATGAATCAACCAAATCAAACACAACCATAAAATCTGTCTTGCAATGTGATCACTGGCTCTTTGACACAGCGGTGTGAACGGACTCTCCCTGACATTTAAAGCTTGCCAAACCTCATTCAAAGCCTGAAGCACAAAGGCTTCTTTAGAAGAGCCTTTTGCTTGTCCATTCACAATGTAGCTTTGACGCTCTATAATTCAGTGAAGGAGCTCCGAGGGCTAATAAAATCACTACACGTCTCATTATTGAAATGATCACCTCGGAGGAACTCTGAATGATTCTACCACAGACTTTCTTTGTGTTTGCTGTAAAGCCTCACACAGGGTTCACGACCTTCGGCGACCTGCAAGTCTCATGACGTCTCGGTATTTAAAGAGGCCAAGCTCTGCACAGTCCTGAACCGCTCTGAAACTCATCCAACAAACTGAAAACAGTGTGCAGTTGCATATGAACAAACTCTGGCAGATTGGCCCCTCCTCTCTCTCAGCCAGTAGGCAGCTGAATCACATGCTGGTCACATCAGCATCAGCATTAAAAACAGGCCGAGACAATGGCCGCCTGCAGAGCGGCTTTCAATGAGTCAGCAAACACACACACACCTCACTGACCTGCATGTGTGTGTGTTTGAACAGGACTGACTGTTATAAATATGGGCTGATATTAACTAGAGTTATCCGTCACTATAGTTACAGGTATTAAAGAAGCAGAGTTAACTTCGGTTACTTTACTTTGGTTATTTTTCAATCCGCACTTGTCTGCAACTGTATGTTCAGGATTCGATTTAAGGAGTCACACCTGTTAGTAAATACAGTTGCTACGACCAAACACTAACTGTGTGTTTAGCCAATAAAGTTAGATTCTGTGTGTATGTTACCTGTACGTGTGGCTGTTTTAGCCCGAGGTAGCGTGGCAGCAGTGTGTGTATCATCTGTGCCGTCCAGCTGCAGCTCGTCCTCGTTCTGAATCAGAGTCAGATCCTGCATGCTGAAACTACGCAGCTTCTCTGATAACACACCCTGACCCTGCAGTTCAATAACACAAAAGACTCATATATTACAAATGCATAATCTTATTCAATACACATAACAATTATAGTGTACTTGCACATATGACAATAAAGTTCTTTGCACAGCTTGAATAAAAGATAAAGGTGTATTGAACAGTGACCCTGCCCTACACTATGGGAAATACATGAAGATATGTTTCTTTCTCAACTTTACATAATAGAAAGAAAGAAAGAAAGAAAGAAAGAAAGAAAGAATCTACTCTTCAAAATAGCATCTCAATAATAAGATTTTTTTTATTTTTATGCTGGACCAGCATGTCACAATTTTACTTACCCTCAATATATTTTCATTGGCCCCCACCACAAAAAAAAAGGTTTATTTTATTTTTTAGAAATTCTTAGAAATTTTTACTTACTTTTTTAAAGAAATTAATACTTTTAATAATTAAGGACACATTAAAATGACCAAAAGTGTCAGTACAAACATTTATAATATTACAAAAAAAAAAACAGTTTTAAATAAATTGTTCTTTTGAACTTTCTATTCATCAAATAATCCTGAAGAAAAAAAAATGTATCATGTTTGTTTGTTTGCTTGTTTGTTTTAATTGACAATAAGCAGCCAATTAGGATTTCAGAATGATTTCTGAAGAATCACTGAAGACTGGAGTAATGATGCTGAAAATTCAGCTTTACATCTCAGGAATAAATTACATCTTAAAATTTATTTAAATAGAAAAGTTACACATTTTTTACAAAATTTTACAATTTTTTTTTTTTTTAAATTTTATTATTTTTCACACTACATCTCACTAGTTTTACTGTATTTTTACAAATACAGTAAAATAATTATTACAGAAATTAATTATTTTTTGAGAAAAATAAAAAAAATAAAAATACTTTCTCACTGGCCCCAGGACCCACAAAGACATACTTTATCTAAAACAACATCTAAGTGATTTCACCTTTGTGGCGGCTGTGACTGCTGCAGTGGCAGCAATGTTGAGTCCTCTCTTCCCAAACCGCATCATGGTCTCATAACTGCGGTCTTTAGCCTGGGTTATGTACTCATCAATTTCCTGTAACAAATATATACGTCATGCAACACAAATCCATTACTCTGCTGGAGTGTTCAGGAAAGTTTTTATGAAAAACAATTTTTGCAAATGCATTTTTTGTTTCAAAAATAAAACCTTTAACAAGAGTTCGATTATATTCAATGAAGCATGTTCATTTGTACCTTCTCTTTATTGGAGAGCGTGGGGTGCACAAACTTGCGGTACAGCACGCTGGAGCCCTTGGTGTATGGGGACAACAGCCAGATAACAAAGGCAATCTTCAGCTCAAAATAAAACGGAAACCTGGAAAATGGGAGGTCAACATTTAACAAATAAATCCAATAAAAGTTTCATTAATTTAATGATCATTAATAATAATAATGAAGACAACATTACTTAAAAAAAAATATGTTGCTTATTTTCTATAAAAAAGTAATATCTCTAAATTTGTGAAAAATCAAATGTACAGTATATAGCATGATATGAAATCCGAAATAGTTTATAAAAAAAAAAAAAAAAATAGTATTAACAGTTGACTGACCAAGAGAGAAGCATATCTGTGATCGTCTCTGCTGTCGTAAATAACGCAAATACTATCCAGTACATCATCCATTTCACCTGAGGATAGAAACACACACAGATGTTAGATTCAAGCACGTGTGTACATGACATCATGGCATCAGGTCACATGTTCTTGCCGAATATAGCCTTGTGTGTTATGCATGACTGCCTTATGAAAAAATAACAGTTGCCACTGCACTACACAGACAGTTATGTGTTCATCTGTACTGCCAATAAGATTAATATCCATTTGGGTAATTAGGATATGACATCACTATGGTCATCCAAAACTGCTTGTGCATTTATTGATTCAGCACCACAAGTCAACAGAAGAATAAAAGGTTATAAACTATCCAAACTGTTTTACTGAATATTTATAAGTGAATGGAAGGTAGTGCTGTTTGTAATACAGATGAGAAAGATGCTAAAAATGGTGTCTGAGGGGGCAAACCACTGCTTTGGTGGTTTCCATAGCAACCAGTAACCTGAGACTCCAAAAGAAATATTGTTTCTAAAAAAAAAACCAATTATATAAAAAAATATATATATATGTAATTATTTTATACTATATACACACACTATCAACTATTTATTTATTTATTTATTACATATTATTATAGAAAATATTATCTCCCATTCCCAATAGTATAGGGTGCAAAATGGTGTTTTGTTCTTTGAAGCAATGAATGATAAAAGGCACAACAAATTTCTTTCAAGACTTATGTTAATAGTTTACTTATGCATTTGATAAATGTATTTTGAATCCAGTCAACTTTGTAACCAAAGATACTGTAAAAGAAAAAAAATAAAATGTAGAAAAAAAAATAACCAACAACCATCATCAGGTGCCAAACTAGTTTAGTTAACACTGAATCTACAACCCACCTGCACATTATATTTTTTAGAACCTTAAACCTAGATTTTCATTAAAGGGGTCATCGGATGCCCATTTTCCACAAGTTGATATGATTCTTTAGGATCTTAATGAAAAGTCTCTAATATACTTTGGTTAAAAATTCTCAATGGTTTTGTAAAACAACACCCTTTTTACCTTGTCAAAATCAGCTCTGCAAAAATCATCTCATTCTAAGGGGTTGTTCCTTTAAATGCAAATGAGCTCTGCTCACCCCGCCCCTCTCTTCTCTCTGTGGAGTGACGATCTTGTTTACTTTAGCCGCGTTTAGCCACTAAACTTCCTAACTACCACGTTATAAGGAAGGCGATCGCAAAGATTCATAAAAAAACGAGATTCATAAAAAAACTTCTGCTATAAGTGAAGCTGGATCATGAATGATTTGTGCGAACATAGACGGATATATGTAGATCGGGAGGCGCATTCCCTTCACAAACAAACTTAATCCACTGCATCTTCAGGGGCTCAGATGTCGGGAGTAAATGACGACCACTATGTTCATTATTACATCCAGCAACACAACACCTCAATCGCTCAATCTGAGATATTCTTGTCTAATTTACATCCCAGCTTTGGCATCAAAACATGAAAAGTTACTGGACTGTTACAGCTGATCTGAGGTAAGACGCTCATGTCAATCAACTATCGTGGGAGCGGCCTCTGTGGGTGTGACGCCACAACGACAGGCATCTGAGAACGGGGATTTGAAAAAGGGGATATTATTTTTACAGATTAATTAAAAACCACTGCATGGATTTTTATCATTATAGGGTAGATGTGTACATACACTGCCAACACACATTAATGTTCAAACAACATGTAAAAGTGACGTTTGCATCCGATGACCCCTTTAATATGTTTATATAGTATCCATTTTTATTGCCAGAGGGCAAAAAAAATATATAATAATGGGAAGAAACACACACACACACACAGAGAACAAAGTTAGGTCTAATTTTATTTAGGGCTGTCAGTCCATTAAAGTTTTGAATTTAATTAATTGCAATTGCATTAATTAATTAAATGTTGATTAATCTAATTAACTGCAAAATAAAAAAAGAAAGATTTGAAACGACATGAGGGTGAGTAAATGATGACAGAATTAAAAAATTTTGGGGTGAACTATCCCTTTAATGTTTTATTTATTTGTTTGTTTGTTTGTTTGTTTGAATGAAATTATATTCTAAACAGAAATCTAAATCTGCCAGCAGGTAAGTAAATGTTTTTATGAGTCATTCACTAATTTGATTTGATTAATTCAAATGGCTGATTCATTGAGGAATGAAGTAAACGGCTCTCTTCATGAACGGGCCTTTGAATCATTGATTCACACGATTCGTTCAAAATGTAGATTAATTCAGAAAGTAAACACCGCCATGTTGCACACACACCACAGACAGGGGCATTTTTTTGCACAAATATCTTGAATTTTAAGGCATAACTGCATTTCTGGAGTTGTTGTCTTGCATCATATTTGTCATCAGTCAGCTGTATGTAATATACATTGTTGTACGGATCTGCTTCCGTCGCTTTTTTTCTTGACAAGTGCATTTATTTAGTCGCAGAACATCTTTCCGACCACATCAAACGGACGACAACCGATATGCAGAACCGATATTTATTTACTGTTATAAAGTAAATAAATGACTGAGTGAAGTAAGTCCATACATCACTTTGATTTTTCCTCCTTAATCTTCATATCACAATGTTACGGCCAGAGTGTTTATTTTGCATTTGTCCACTAGGTGGTGTTGTGCCGTGGTTTCGTCTTTTATAGAGCGAGAGTTGGGGACAGGTGTGGACTGTCACCTGTGATTGGCGTTTAGGCTAAAAAGAGGAGATTCAGCAAGCAGTGGTGGCTGTGGACTTTGGTGCCATTCGTCTTCCCTCTCCAGCCCCGGATTGTTTTCTTTTGTTGTTTATTCATACTTAATTTTTGTATTAATTTGATCTATTTTTGATTAAATGTTCAGTTGTTGAATTTAGTTTCATGTGTGGCCTCCCCTTATTTGTAATGTTACTTCACCCAGAGCCAGGTGGTTGTAACACACAACTATAAAAAAAAAAAAATTATTTATAATTTTTTTATTTATAAAATGCATCAGCTGCAACACTAAGCAAAACAAATGTAGAATGTCTAATGTTTTCAAATGGAAAAAATAAATAAAGGACAGGAGTCATATCAACTTCATTTTAAACTACGGTTTTAGTAGGTTTATGAGCCGTTTAATATAAAGAGTGAGGAATAGCTCACTGGATAATGTTAATTCACTGAATAATATTCTCTAAAATATTGGAATATAACAAACAAAACATATTTTATTGCATTTCTAAACTGGTATGTCAGAATCACTAATATTTTGTCGTTCTAGATTCTGACAAAGCGCTGTTTACACAGAACTATACTCAAACTGAGATCGCTTCCGGAGATAATAAATAATTAATTTCCATAGAGTTGAATATTTTTTAGATGTGCATTAGTGAAATAATGGTTATATAGTAAATGTTAATATAATTTAGGGTGTTTTAAACAAGTGAATCTTGTTAAAAGTTACATGCGGTGACTGTGCTGGAACATTTCCTGAGCATCAACCCGGTGAGTGAACAGCAAAATGAAAGCGACTTTCATGAGATTAATGATATACACAACAGAGATAATTAAATTAAGCACTTTCATTTCCAACATGTGCTCATTCATGGCTGTATATAATTTAATTCAGACAAATTTTATGTATTTATTAGGACGGATTATCTTACATGACTTACATGAGTTTGTCTATTTCTTAGATCCAAAGCTGCATAAACTAGCTACATATCAGGCATTTACGTAACACATCTAATATGTGCATTAATGGCTGTTATGTTAAATAAAGTTTACTAATTACAGCTAAGCAAGTGCTTTACCTATGTATGCCCTTGTTTTTGTCTCGTCTCCCCTCAGACGCGCTGAAATGGCGATCCTGCCTGTAATTCTCAAAACGTTAATCGGTTATCCGATATTACAAAACCGATAACCGATTATAGTAAAATGCGTAAATATCAGCAAAAGTATCAGTAAATCGATATATCGGTCGATCTCTAATTTTTAGCTGTACAAAACAGCATGTTTTGCTGCTTGAAGTTGCGAATTGGTGTGTCTTACCATATGTGTCAATACTGCACGATTAATCGTGATTAATTTCAGAATTTAAAAAATGTGCAATTATCTACTTCATGTTTTTAATCAACTGACAGCACTAATTCTAACATATACATATATATATATATATATATATATATATATATATATATACACACACACACACACACACACACCGTATACACTACATACATATGTTAAATAAGTTAAATAATAAAAATAAAAAAATAACATTTTAGCACTGTTTTGTACTCTCTTCATGGAAAGTAAATGCACTATATTAATAAATATGTTTTTAAAATAACATTGTAAGAATGTTCTTTTGACCTCAACATTGTGTTTATTAACTGCCATCAACTAGACATATTAATTAAGCACAGTATATTCAATCTAGCTAACTGAAGCTATACTGAAATACTCACATATTCCTTGACGTTTTTCGTCTTCACAGCCTTATAAGAGGAATAGGCTGGGTAGAGGGTCCCAAAGGCCAGGCTGCAGAGAGAAAGACTTTTATTAAACACAAAACCAGCAAACACAGACAAGCTCATCACACCATTACACCAACTCACTTCAGCATCTACAATTTCACTTTCCCCACCACCTCAAGTTAAAGCACACAATTACGACACTTAAGCGGCTGCCTATTTACAGTGTTAAAGGTAGGACAGATATCTCAGGTTCATTTTAATCCAGTTTATGAATCACATATCCAATATACTGATGGTGGCTGGTCAAAATAGCCAGACCTGTACTTTAGTGAAAAGCAAACCCATAAAACTTATCCCAGTCAACATTAGCCCAACACAATCATGCTTGATGACGTTACTGAAAGCAAACACTCCAAATCAGAGAGCCATTAAATGTGAATCATTTATGAAAAGGAGTCAAAGCGCACAGAGACGGATGTACACACAAAGGGACCAGATTAGATGCAGATGCCCCGCATGTGCAGCATGCATTCAGACACGTGCTCTCGTTCACTCATGCTCCCACACACACAAACATGGCGTTTTGTGCTGATGTGACAAAAGCTGAACGTCCTGCAATGGCAGATCCAGTATGTGTCAGGACACAGGACGTGACCACACCTACCCACTGCATGCGCTGCAGACAGTGGGCATGAGTGCGTCCCGATCACTCTGTGATCTGTGGCTTCAGGCAAGACACCACAGGCAAAGCCAGAGTTTTTTCATGCAATGCTAAATTTTGAGATTTAGGGCCATTTGGCTTTCCATACAATATTGTTTGAGACCAGTGGAAGGAAAAAACATCCAAAATGCTTCAATTTTTTTTTTTCGAAATTTTTCCTAAATTTATTGCACTACCTATCTATCTATCTATCTATCTATCTATCTATACCTGTAGATTTCAATTGCAAGCCCAGTTTCTCAAAATTAGTTTTTTTCTCATTTAATTCTTTTTTTTTAATTACCTGGCATTTCTCACTTTTAAAACATAATTGCACAGATGATGCATATGGTACATTATATTCTGTAAATGCATATGCTCATATAAACTGTGCACCATTTTTAATGCATAATGAAGCATGAGGACAGCGAGGCACTCTGGCGCGTGGCAGACCACATGCCCTCCGTCCCATTTGTTAGCCCGATTCCCATAATGCATCTGCTCGCCAAAGTTAAAGCCACAGCAAAGAGCATTCCATGACATTCTGCAAAACCATGATAATGATATCTGATGTTTGTTTCTAATGGCCTAGGTCCAAAGTCAGCAACAAATTCAATCTCTCCCAGTCTTTGGAATATGACTTGCACATGAATTGTGTAGAAAGGCCTGAGTATTTGACGTAATCAATGAATCAGGAAGTTAGCAATCCGAGTCAGCAGACCCGGTATGATCCAATACCAATCAAAGTCACCTGACTGTAAATCCCACTAGGAACCCATTTGAGACCCAAACACAAGAAATGTGTGAGTCATATGGACCAGATTGGCCTCCTTTACATTACGTAACATTACCAGCAGGGACAAATCAGCTAGGCAGGTAGGCCTTTTTACAGAAACACCCTCATCAACCCATCTTATAAGTCTATGACCAGAGTTTATGATTTAAAAATGGTCATTTGAAAGTGTGATGACATCAGCATATGGAGGAGATGATGTGATGAGTGTAATATACACAACAGCTGGCATGCCTGTATGCTTTCAAGCAGCTATTCTACATTTTTTATCCTCTATTGAGACGTTTGGTACATTAAGTCACAATATCATACATATGGCGTTTTGCTCTAGGTGAAAAATCATGCACACAACAAGCAACACAAATGGTGAACCCTCGTCTGGATGAAGTCATCGCTTTGTATTATTACTTTGATCCTTTATGTAATTTATACGAGTAGTCGAATTAATTTAAATCCATTTAAATTATAATATTAAAGGATTTTAATTAAAAATAAGCAAATATATTTTCTATTTCCATTGAAAAGCGTCATGTATCCGCAGCAACACAACACAAACACACACGCGCCCGCCGCATAGACACTCACACCACCATCCGCGAAATGATCCACGACACCATCTTGATCTCTGCGAGGACTTTTCCTTATTTAAGTCGAGTATTCAACATCTCCATTCCGACCGCACGAGTGATGCTGAATATCAGGAGGAATCCCAGCGGATCTTGTGCGTCTGTGTCTCAGTGTAGCAGTGAGGATGACGGGGAGCCGCTGCATATGCGCTCAGTCAGCCCGCGTCTCTTAAAGGGACAGTGACATCTTTACACCTGTTATTAAAAACAAACATTCATTTCTGTTTCATTGCTGCCCTGAGAAATATTTGACATGGTGTCCATAATAGTACTGTTGCACATACTTATTGTTACTAATGTAAAGTTTGCACCACATGTAGGCATATCAGTTTCAAATGTTTTCATTTGCAGCTCAAAATTTTGTAAGTTCAGAAGTATTTGTCTTAAGGCCCTTTTATATTTTACTATGTAAGGCCTGCTGACCTTTAAAGGTCCACTGAAGTGCTTTGAAACGCAGCGTTATTCCATGTGTTGATGTAATTTCAATTTAAACAGGAAGGCAGGGTGGGACATATCAAGCAGCCCCGCCCCCTTTTTGAAATAGCCAATAGAATTTTATTTCACAGCGTGGACCACAGCATGAATCCAGACTTCATTCGCTCCAACAAAACGCATATTTACAATGTCTAAATCATATCCCCTATAGTGCAATATGTGCAATTCATTGTACAGAAAATACTAATTCTGTTAACAAGTGACCAGTTTTAGCCGCAGCTTCAGCGTCTATTTATAGTGTAGGGGGCAGGATGCTTCGGATTCTATAGGGCATTTGATTGGACAGAAAATTTGATGAGAAGCTGAGGTGCAGGATGATGTCATCAAAATCATTGATCCATATTGGCGAAAGTTAGAGACTGTAAGTTTTGAATGCTTATATCTTGTAAATGCGAATTTTGTCATTGTTTTGGAGCGCACTAGCTTATAGACAACTGTAAGGCTAACATATTCATAATAAAAGCCAATAAACTTCAAATTTGGTTTCATGGGGACTTTAAAGCTATTTGTGTGAATTGTTGTGTTTACACAAATATGCAATGTTTTGTAGAGCTAAAATCAAGTAAACACTTTAACACTTTAATAAATATATTGTCAGCTCAAAAGTGTTTTTGTACATTGATAGCACATAATAGTTTTTTTGGTGTACAAATACAACCAGATGTTGACTGGGTGTTATTTTAGCCAAAAAATAAATAAATAAATATATATATATATATAACAGTAATAATATAGGCTATAATATAGGCTATCTTTACAAATGTGAATAGAAAAATTAATACACAGAACAAACTGTCATATTATCCAAGACAACATGTTAGAAAACAGATGCTTCTGAGTTGGCGTCAAGGTAAATGAGAATGTGCTGTCATAGACTATGACAAAAATCAGTTTTATGATTTATATTAATAGCCATTTACTTGATTTTGAGCTCTGGAATCACACAAAGCAAAGAAAATAAAGAAATATCAGTCAAAAGGTTTTGGAAAGCTTCTTCTGCTCACCAAGTCTGCATTTATTTTATCCAAAATACAGCAAAAGCAGTAATATTGTGAAATATTTTTACTATTTAAAATAACTGCTTTTTATTTGAATATATTGTAAAATGTAATTTATTCCTGTGATCAAAGCACAATGTCCAGCATCATTACTCCAGTCTTCAGTGTCACATGATCCTTCAGAAATCATTCTAATATGCTGATTTTATTATCATTAGTCTCAGTATTTAAAACAGTTGAGTGCATTTTTTTCAGGGTCTTTTGATGAACTAAAAGATCCAACGATCAGCATTTATCTTAAATAAAAAGCTTTTGTCACATTATACACTTTTTATAGAAATTAATACTTTTATTTAGTAAGGATGCTTTAAATTGATTAAAAGTGATGATAAAGACATTTATAATGTTACAAAAGATTTATATTTCAGATAAATGCTGAATCGGAACCTTCTATTCACCAAAGACACCTGAAAAAAATCTACTCAGCTGTTTTCAACATGATAATAGTAATATTAAATGTTTCTTGAGCAGCAAATCAGAATATTTTAATGATTTCTGAAGGATCATGTGACACTGAAGACTGATGCTAAATTTTAAAATATATTCAAATAGAAAACAGTTATTTTAAGTAGCAAAAATATTTAAAAAATGTACTGTTTTTGCTGTACTTAGGCTTGGTGAGCAAAAGAGACTTCTTTAAAAAAAAAAAAAAAACATCTTACTGCCTTTTGACTGGTAGTGTATATAATGAAGTAAGATGTGGCAACATAATATTGGAATTCATAATAATACTTGGTAGTCTGCTTAATGTCCAAAACACTGTGGTTGTACCATAGGCCTACCACACAGACAATGAGTCCAATTCTCTGAGCCATTCTTGCAACAACAAAAAAACAGCTAATGTGTAAGTAGTAAGTAAAGATCACATTAGGCTACATTACAGCAGATTTAAATATGCCCAAATATTTTGAGGGCCACTGCACAAAGGAAACATTTGTCTTTATGCTTTCTTACCTAAGCAATCCATCAATCAAGTGGTAGCGTTTTACAGTGTTATTATGGGACAGCGAGTATCTCGTAGCAAGAAAGCGGAGAGAGGAGGTGAGTGTGTGGACGGGGTCAATCCCCGTACAACACTGACAGCCACCGACCACACGGCGGAGCTCCATCCTCGTCCTGACGAGACGCCTGTTGGTACCGGTGAGGGAGGTGGGCAGGAGAGGAAGGAGAAAGGGGGAGACAAGTCAAAGTAGAAGAGGCAGAAAAAGAGGAGGTTTCGGAGGTTTGCCTCCTTCTTCTGTTGTTTGTCTCGCCCCAAGTCCACCAAAGCTCAGGGTGAGCAGGTTGAGAAGAGTGAGGAGGACCAGGGCACTGATGGGACCCCATCCAGGAGCTGTACTGATGGTAAATAATGAGCTCTGAATATTTACACAATACTCAGAACTCACATCACCATCACATTATACAAAAGCAAATAATTTTTTCCTCTACATAACCAATAGTAACCCCCAATTATAGAATTAATATTTGTGTGCAATATATTAGATATATTATTTTTCTCTACAGGACGTCACCTGTTCTGTAGAGGACAATGATCATCAGGAAGCTCCTTTCAGTGCTCCTGAAGTCCCCCCCACTGCTGAGGACCAGCAAATGGAGGACGTCCTGCCTCAAGATCAGGACAGTCCAGTCAGTCCGTCAGCAGATGACAGTCCATCACATCTGCTGAGACATCTGGACTGTGACAAGATCACGAGGAACGAGGGTGAGTTTATTTTCATAACCCAAAATATAACACACACACTTCTTACAATATATTATTTTAGGTGTATATGTATAAAAAAAAAAAAATAATTAAATAATGCAGATGTAACTGCTGTAACATTTCTTCTTTTTTTTTTACTTAGTCCTGCAGGTGGCTGTGAAAGCAATAGAAAACGCGCTGCCTTCTACATACACTGCCCTGCCCTCCAAAAGTTTAGAAATGCCCTAGAAAAGTGGGGTTTTGGACAATATTGGCATGAATCCTTTTTAATTTGTGATAATTTTGCACTGGGACAACACAAACTACGACTTTGTATTGTATTATGTAAACAGTTTGTACATAGAAAAAACTTAAATTTTTGATTCATCAAAATATCCACCATTAGCAGCTATTACAGCTCTGCATAATCTGGGCCTAAATTCATTGTATTCTAAACTTAATTGGCAATCAGTTGTTGAAGCTATTAAGGTGTGCTGACCCAAAAATCTTTTAAAAACCTGGGCCAAGTTTAAACCAGTAACCAGGCATCACAGCTGGCAAAGGGGCATGTCTGACTTTGACATGTATATATTGCCATTATGATGTAATCAAAATGAAAATTATTATTGCTGGTCTTCAATAATAATGTCAAGTTACTTCAATGTATTTGCACCAAAAACTGATAAGGATTTATGCTGATATCGTGCAAAACCACACTTTGCCTGGGGTGTTTCCAAACTTTTGGAGGGCAGTGTAGATTGTGCTCTCTCTGCCATCTCCTCTCATTTATTGTTTGCAATTTATTACATTTTGACCTAAATCCTTATTTATAATCCTTCCGTCTAACATCACCTTTCTTCTAGCCTGACCATCCCAGTCGTTCCAGCAGAGGTGGCTTTGAAGAAGAGGCGACCTCTTTACTGAGGGGTTGGTGCACCATTTCATGCAACAGGACATTAAAGCTGGTGTCGTTCGCTGTTCCGGGGGGAGTCTTCCATCGGGACATCAAGATGTGCAACCTTCTGATCAACACATAGGCCATGGAGGTCAAACTGATTGATTTCAGTGTTGGGGACCTCCTAAAAAGCTCACCCTACATTTTCTTTAGTGGTATGTATGATCTCGCATTCATGTAGTTTGGGACTTAAACTCTAGTGACCAGTTACAGTATGTCTTCATCAGATGGGACATCGAGAGATATTAACAATAGTGTTTTAGCTCATGTAGGTCATGAGCTGGTTCAAAAGTTCCAAGATGCCCTTCCCTGGTCCATGAGGTCTCTTGACCTCCTCTCCAAAGATTCCTGCCACAGGCATCCAGGGGCCAAAGATTCTGTCAGGGCTGCTTCAGAAATCAATGTGAATGTCATCCTAAATGCTACTGGTCCAGGACCTGCTGAGCTCAGTGAGGTCAGAGTCACACGCACCACAGACGTCACTGCACAAGCTACCTTTTCAGAGCTCCTGTCTCCAGATTTTCTTGTCCTGGCCTGAAGGTCAAGGCTGCTACAATGTTTGTGGTCGTAGCCTCAGCCAGATCTAGTGTTCAAGGCTGCTTCAGTTCCAGAGCTCCTCTCTAAACCTCCCTGGTCCCAGAGGTTCCTGTTAAAGCCGCTCTGATCCAAGAGGATTCTGTCAAAGCTGCATCAGAAGATCCTCTCACGGCGCCAGTGTTTCCAGCTACTAGTGTGATTCATTCATAAATGTTATTTTGGTGTGTCACATTAAACACACTTAGTAACTGTGAAAATACACAATTTTTTTTTGTTTTAAGAGGAATATGTGATAATCTGGAAATATGAGCCATTTCTTCAGTTCTAAGCCTTTCTTTTTACCGTTTTACCAGTTCAGTCAATGGTTAACAGACTTGGCATTTAAAAAAAAATACAATCACCAAAAAAAACATTTAAATGTAAAATGTTTTTAAAAATGGAAGTTGCTAAAGCAGACTGGACTACAACTGTTTTTTTTGGGGGGGGGGGGGGGGGGTTGCTTTATGGAAGCACCAGCCATAAGTTATTTGAAATGTTCCCTTTTTCACCAAGAAAAATCAAAGCAAACAGGCAATATTTCAAAAGCTTTAGTTTATTGCAGTGTCATCCATGAACCACAAAATGTCTTATAAAATAAAATAGTAAGCATTAAACAAATAGATAGCTAAGAAATTCATTGTGTAATTTCCAAACAACAGGGGCCAAATCATTTCTTGTAAACCTTTATTTTGGAAAAAAAAAAAAAAAAATCATACACACTGCTAAGATCAATATATATATTGGTACATATTAATGACCAGTAGTTCTGCAGAACTGGAATTGTTGATTCTTGAATGACGTTCCTCAAAGCCAGTCTAACGCTTGTTGTCAGTGAAATATCACCTAAATGGCATATTACAAAAAAAGCAAAGAACATGTTTTCATCAAAAAAGGAACTTAAAACTAAAAATAAAAAACTTTGGTCTAGTTCCCTTCCATGCTCGTGTCCACCTCTCCTGAAAAAGTTGGCGGGAATCTTTTAATCAATTTAATTACTGTTAACCCCCTTCTTAACTAAAAGCTCTCCTTCATTGAAGAGCACGAAATGAATGTTCTCTAAGAAGGAAACCCAGTGCTCATTGTTGTGTTTTGTTTTTTTTCACAGAAGTCATAAAGAAACCTTTTAAAAGATTCATGTCAGCTTATATCACCAGCTCTCTGAACAGTCCAAAAAATTTTAACGCTGAGAAAAAGAACAGACTTTTTAAATACAGAGAAAAGGATTGTAAAACTAAACAATGCTTTTGTAACACTGATGAAGCAGCATCTTCATCCTACCAAAACGCTGAGACGTTCCATTGCGAGCACACTGGCCTCGTCCAAACCCAAATCTCACCCACCCCAAAACCCAATCTCTCTTTGACTCTTTCTCCACCAAACAGTTCAACAACTAAGAGCGGCCTAGCTTAGGCTCATGGGCTTTTAGTGTTCCCACAGCATCCTTCACTGCATGGTAGATGATGTTCTTCACCTGTGCATAACAGAAATACAACTACAATCATTAAAAGCTCACCAGAAAATACTGAAATATTGCTTTTGTGCTGCACAGAAGAGTTATAACAGATTTGCAATGACGTGGAAATACCTGAAGCTTGTCTTCATGGTTAGTGTGAGTGGTGGAAAGGTGGCGGAACTCCTGCGTCAGTCTAAAACAGTGCTTCACATGCTCGGGAGAAACAAAGTCCTCCGCGACCTTGATACAGCTGTACAGGTTGTGCACCTGGGAAATCAAGGTGAGCAAATGAGTATTTATGTGTCAACTGACGACTGAAGACAGAAAGACATGAATCTTGGATGACAAGGGGGTGAGTAAATTTTTTGTAAATTGTTGTTCTGAAAGTGGACTTCTCCTTTAAGACCTTTGTTCATCTTTGGAACACAAATTAAGATACTTTTGATGAAATATGAGAGCTTGCTAACCCTGCATATACAGCAACGCAACTGCCACGTTCAAGGTCCAGAAAGGCAGTAAGGACATCGATTAAAATACTGCATGTGACATAAGTGGTTCAACATTAAATGTTATGAAGCTATGAGAATACTTTTTGTATGCAAACAAAACTAAAATAACTACAAGGAAAATTCAGGATCAATCACTGATGTCACATGGCCATTTTAATCAATGTTCTTACTGCCTTTCTGGGCCTTGAACGTGTCAGTTGCGTTGCTGTATATGCAGGGTCAGAAAGCTCTTAGATTTAATCAGAAATATCTTCCATTTGTGTTCTGAAGATGAATGAAGGTCTTACAGGTTTGGAAATACATGAAGGTGTGTAATTAATGACACAATTTTCATTTTTTGCCATTTGTCACTTGGCAAAAAAAAAAACAAATGAAAACAAACCCTGAGAGTTTACACTTTAACTGCGTAATGTAGCCTACTAAAATGAAGTTAGAATGGCCCCAAAATTCAATATATAGCACCAATAATGTCCATGTATGAGTTTTTGTCTTATATTTCTGTGATATAGTTAAGCAATATCACAAGCAAGCACTGTCTTTCCAAATATCTGCAAGTGTGATAAAGTTTAATAAACAAGTTAGCATTGTGAACTACATTTTAGACACAATATGGTCTGTTTCGCCAATGAAAATAGTTCTAAACAGAGCTGCAAATAAACTGTTGTGTGAATCAGAGTTTTTTAACGAATCAATGAATCAATGATCCATTCATAAAGACTGTCATTTGCTAAGTTCCTGAATTTGAACAAACTGAATGACTCATTGACTCACTTACTAAAGCAGTACCTTGCTGCTACCAACTGGTGGCTTTAGTTTCATCTTATAGCATTAATTATTCAACTGTTAATGCAGTGTAAATATATCTAAATAATGATTTAGATGCAATTTATGCACCACTTTTGCAGTGAAAAAAATGTTTTTGAAGTTTATTTTATTTGGTCACAGCCTACGTTGTCTTATTATTCTAACTGAATTAATTGATTAAATGTAAGAATTTAACATAAAAGATGGCGCATGATCTAATTAGTTTAGAAAAAAGTCCTTACAAAGGTAAAAATACCTCTGGAAATCAATTGTGACCCAGGTCCACAAAACCACAGTCACAAGGGTGAATTTTTTGAAATTGAGATTAATACATTATCTGAAAGCTGAAAATAAGCTTTCCATTGATGTATGGTTTGTTATGATACAACTATTTGAATATCTGGAATCTGAGGGTGCAAAAAAATCTAAATATTTAGAAAATTGCCTTTAAAGTTGTCCAAAAGAAGTTCTTAGCAATGCATATTACTAATCATAAATTAAGTTTTGACATATTTATGGTGGGAAATTTACAAAATATCTTCATGGAACATGATCTCTACTTAATATCCTAAAGATTTTTGGCATCAAAGAAAAATTGATCATTTTGACCCACACAATGTATTTTTGGCTATTGCTACAAATATACTCATGCTACGTAAGACTGGTTTTGTGGTCCAGGGACACAATTTAAGGTGGCAAATATCAACCCCTAACAAAAAGGTTAAAGGTGCTTTAAGTAATTTTTTGACTACTAAAGCAAAAAAAGCTCCAGCCAGTTATTCTACTTTAAAATGTATGTTCTGAGTCAGCATGGTTTTGTGTTTGTTTTGGTCTGTGTGATTCCACCCACGGCCAATTTACTAAATATTTTTTTGACACCCCTCGTTGCCAGTTGCCCAGAAAACAGCATATTGCAGCAATAAAAGCTACTAACAAACTAAGTCAGACGTTGCAGATTCTACCCGAACTAAAAAGCCTCAGCATCCATCTAAACATTAAAACACTGATAAATCAACCCATCAACTTGCACTGTAAGGCTTGTTCCCATTGCATATCCTTAATCTGGCAACCTGTGTGAATTTTAAGTCTGAGGAGGAGGGTGCAGGAGAAACAACTCTCTCCAATATTGTGAATTTCAACAGCTAGCTGTCAATATTACATACTGCACCTTTAACTTTTGTCACTGACTGATACAAGAAATATCAAAATCTTTGGTCAGCTGTCAACAACAGGCTTAAACCAGTCAAGGTAATAGCACAGAAACACACTCAGCTAAATATCGTCTAATTGTTATTAACAAAATACGAAAAACTTTGAGGTAATATTACACACCCCTAGTGTCAAGTACATAATTTTGAACTGAACTCTGATGGTAGACATCCTCTCAGTAACTAACCTGATGTGGCGCTCCAGCTGGGATGAACACGGCATCTCCCAAAAACTGCACTATGGACCAGCCCTGGACTCCATACTCCTCGTACAGCCTGCGACGCAGCGTCTGATCCAGGTACCAGCTCTGGTCATGGATTGGATCATGGTCTGGTGGGTTCTCCTGACCTTGTTCCTCTCCAACCTGTAATAAATAGGCGAAATAACTTCAGATATGCATATCTCGTATTAAAACAGATCATATATGCATATGGGTTTGGAACCACATGAGGATCTTTGTTTTTAAAGCTTGTTCATCTAAAAGTTACAACATCAAGCAATCATCCTTTCACCTTTCGCAGGAGCTCGCGGATCTTCTCTGCGTCTTTGGCGGCGTAGATGTGCCAGAGCGCTCCAGGTTTCTCCTTTGCCTCATAGACTCTTCTCTTAGTCATGTCATCCACATCTCCCTCTTCAATGGTCTGCATCACCTCTGCGGTAATAACGCTTCGGTCAGTAAACGCACACACAATCGTAACTTGTGTAAAAGTCTTTGTTTTCCATAAAACTAGATCTGAACTATTGACACTGATTGTTAGAGCCTCATTTGCTTCTACACAGGGTCTCCAAGCATTAGTTAGGCATCTACACTATGACCATCAAAACAGGAGATACTTAATCTTTTAAATTTTAATAGCTAATTTTAATTACTAAGCAATAGGGCTGTCAAATTTAATGTTCATTCAACATGTTTAACACTTATTTATAATAATGCTGTTAACAGTATCAATTTATCTGACAGTACAAATGTTTCATTCTGGGTTTTCAGCCACATGCTGCTTCTCTCTGACCTGAACATCAGCAAACCCAAGCACACAAAACGACTGACAGGCAGAAGGCATTTATGAATTTTTAAACAAGTTCTGTCAGTCCCCTGACTCTTTTCTTGCCGTTTAAAACTGCAACAGACACTGATGTGACCAATCTCAGTGATACCTGTCAGATTTATGAGCGGCATTGCAAGAAATAATCATTTATAGGACATTTAGTTACTCACTCACGTGCAAAACACTTGTACAAGCATAGTCGGGCAACAGAGAAGGTTACACAAGATTAAGTCCACACAATGTTGGAAAATTAATACATTTATTTTGGCAGATCACATCGCCTATGTTTTGACTTTTGTCCTAATAAAGAACTGAACTACAAGAAATTTGAGATTAATTGCAACTAAATATTTTAATCTATTGACAGCCCTACTGATCAAGCAAGCAAATGAAGCAAAGAGGCTGTATACGAGGGAAGGCAAGGACTGATCCTGCAGGGTGTGCTCAGGAGTTGTGTAAAAAATATACATCAAAAATACACCAGTCACAACAAAGTGCTCCAGTATCCCAACACATTTTTGTACGGGAAAAAAACTGACCGCACAGATTCCTGGAATAAAAAAAGCAACAGATTCCAATTTATAGATTTTTTTAAATATTTAAAAAAAATAAATAAAAAAAAAAGTAATGACAGGATATGTAGGTCCATCACCAACCACTGAAGAGCATGGAAAAAAAAAATAGTTTCCCTATACCAAATAAGAACTATTTAAAGGGGTCATAATTTTAACCTAAGGTTGAACTCCAAATGTTCAACAAATTAGTCTGATCGTGAAAGATTGTGAACTAGATTAACCAGTTAACTGAAAACATGAGTGATCCGTTCAATCCATTTGCAGTGGTTCTCAAGTGACAGCTCACTGGAGGGGGGGGGGTCTGGGTCTGTTCCTAAGACAAAGGCTATCATACAGCTTCAGATGACTTGGAAAATAGCTTACAAGGCCATGCCAATGGCCATCAGCCAATGTTGGGCCATCATTGAATATCAGTAAGCTCAGTATTTGCAGTGTGTACTGTACCTATAGCATTGGAAAAACACTTCTCGGCAGCTTTGATCAATTTAATGCGTTTAATTGGTGGCGAAGCCCATCAGTGAGAGAAATCATCATTTAGCTTAGTGAATAAGAGCACTGGAAGAAAAATGAAAGTGGCAATGGTCAAAAAGGCATAAACAGAAGCCACTATTCATTTTTCCTCATCTCATCTGTGATGATTTTCATTGAATCTGTCTAGTGTGAAAGTTTGGTGTAAAAATGTATTAGAAAACTGGTGTGCTTTGTTTACAATGGCTGCATCCAAAATAGAGTAGGCAAACAGTATGTGACAAAAGAAGCATGTCCGACTCAGAAAACACAGGCAATTTTTTACAACAATTAAAGTCATTTTTGCCTAATAGTATGGCTGAACTGGATCAAAGGTCAGCGGCAAAGACATTGGTTAAAAGAGAAGTTCATTTCCTGAACAAAAATTTACAGATAACTGATCATCCAAGTCTTTCTTTTTTCAGTCGTAAAGAAATTATGTTTTGGAGGAAAACATTTCAGGATTTCTCTTTATATAGTGGACTGGACTGCTATGGTGCCCCCAAGTTTGAACTTCCAAAATGCAGTTTAAATGCAGCTTTAAAGGGCTCTAAACAATCCCAGAAATGTACAATTTATATACTTTTTAACTTCTCCTTTAATACAATGGGATTTAATACATAAAGGGTATTTTTGTTACTTAACATTTAATTGTTGCGATTTGCTTAATATTCTGAGATTGCATTTCACTGTTTTAATTCATTTTGATGAATACTGAATCAGTTTTATCGGTTTCATTCACTAAGCTGAATAACCAATAAGAGTTCTCTTTTTCACTGATGAGCTCCACTGCCAAATCAACACACAGAATTGGCTGAAAAACAGCTGACACCATCCAACTAGAGCCAATGGTGCAGAACACACCAAAAAAAAAAAAAAACTAAAGCCGACCGACGCTCAAAAACCACCCAACATTGCCTGACGGCTGACAGCTGGATTGTTGTGTCCCAGGCTTTTAAATACATCTGTACTGTCACATACTACTGTGAAACAACCGTTGTAGAGCAGCATGAAGATTCTTCAAAACTCCTCCTTTTGTGTTCCACAAACTAGAAAAATTGGAGTTTGGAACAACATGAGGGTGAGTTTTCATTCTTGCGTCGACTATTTCTTGTCTTCTTGAACTGAGCATGATGTTTAGGTTTTTAAAAGTTACACTTTATTATGCAACTCCTTTTTAAATAGAACCAAAGAAATTGTGATTTATTATATGACCCCTTTAAAAAAAAAAAAAAAAAAAAAAAAAAAAAGCTAATTCAATCATTAAAAGAACTGAAGGGGCATCAACACAGTGAGATGTAACAAAAAACACTATGGTCACTATGTTTTGGTGTCCTGGGAAACTCTGAATGGAGTTTACAAATTGGTGCACTGAGTTTACCAACCGGTGCACAAATTGGTGTTTTATAATGAACCATCAACATAAATAATACTACGTTTAACAAAGAGTAGTAAGAGATGAGTTAAAGCAATGGGAGTGAAGAACAAGAGAGAGCGAGAAAAGTGGGAGGGCATGCCTGAGGTGAGACAAATGAAAAAAAAATGCACAGACCTTTGAATCCAGCGAGGTCTGCTTCTGTGAATGAGAAATGGTGCCACAATCAAAAGTAGTAAGACCCCAAGAGCACAGGCCGTCCTAAAGGCCTTAAACACGTCCGACTCACTGGCCTGTGAGCGGTTGGGGCACTATGAGGTTGTAGCTGAATGTTTGCTAAAGCTACAATCTGCACATATTTTAACCTCAGTCAGAGCAGATGCCATATTTAATTGACACCAAAGAAAATGTAGCTGTACTGATACTGTACAACATTTTGAACACCTTTTAAATGTACTTCAAATTAAATATGGCTTCTACATTTACTAAGGTTTACAGGGTGCCACGTTGGCCTCTAAGAAACTACCTCTTGAGGGAGGCTTGCAGTTATTACTCACTGATTTAAATTTGTAACACAAAGTAAGGGGTCTGAATACTTTTGCAAGGCACTGTATCTATTCTGTTCTATTTTAATGCCAGTTTTCTATCTAAAGACTTCATCTATAGGTGGAACCTCTATCATTTAGACATGAACTAATTCCCTTTCACTTAAAGGGACAGTTCACCCAAAAATGTCATCATTTAGTCACCCTCATGTTGATCCAAATTGGTACGACTTTGAGATTCAGAAAACCATGAGGGTGAGTAAATGATGACAGAATTTCATTTTTGGGTGAACTATCCCTTTAGGGACAGGAAGTGTTTTCAGGGAAATTTAAAAGCTTGTGAAGACAGTGTGGATTTTTGCATTTTCATTGAAACCATTATTGGTGATAGAACATTTGCAAATATAAACACAAAAAACATGTCATAAGAAATTTTAAATTACTCCCACTCTTATACAGCACAGAGGCAAACGAGTCTTGAAGACCAAAAGCTTATACATTATAATGAACGAAAGAAAATTGCAGCAATATCAATAAGCAGAAACAATAGCTTAATTAAATTACCTACAGAAATCAATAAGAAATGTTATATTTTAAAATCGAATTGCTGCATCAAAACACACACACACACACACACACAAAAACATAAAAGCACAATACTCACTATTTTCATGGTCACCGTCTCCTTCTGGGACGCCCACATATACCATTACGTTGACTGCATCGGATACGTCCAGATGCAGGTTAGTGGTGCCAACCTTCCTGTCTTCTGTGGAGATCAGACCTGGGAAGGACACGCCAAAGAGAAGGGGTTAAAGCGCTATCAGTGTATTCCTCATAAGCAGTGGTGAAAATGTTGCTGAGGATGTAGATCCCTTACCGTAGGCATTGTACATTTTAGGACCCAGATCTGGCCGAACAAAGAAGTTTGGAAGACGAGAGGCCAAGTTGAGACGGCCATCTCTCTTTGTGTACTCTGGCAGAGGAAGGTTATCCATGAGATCATCAAACCTGCAAACAGGGAAACATAAGTAAGCTAATTCATAAAAACAGCCAAACACACTAGCTGCCCCCAAGCAAAGACGCCATAGCTAGTAGTCGACTGATATGTTGCCAAAACCGTTTTTTTTTTTTGGAGAATTATGGGATTTTTTTTTCTTTTTCAAACTTTGGTGTTTCCATCACTTGTTTCTCATGCGGTACTTAAAAATGTGCATAAAAACAAGGATGATGGAAACATAGCTATAGACTGGTAGTTGTTCACCATAGGTCTGTGTGGCATATTTTTTTGTTTTACGTTTTTTTTAAAGGGGAGAGATCTCAGTCAGGGTTTGTACAGATGCTGTAAAATTAAATTTTAAGGTCTTTCAAGGACTTTAAGCACTACGTTTTTGATTTAAGGACTTCGAACAGAGATCTCACTTGTTGAACAAGGTCTTCTATTTCAAATTCTAAAAAAGATAAACAGATAAATACAAATACTAATAAAAGAAAATGGCAAAAATAAAGTGAAGCACATGTAAAGCATTCAATGATGTCAACCTAATAAAAAAAAAACATGGTAACCACAAATGAACCATGGCTTTCCTACACTAACCATAGTTCAACCATTATATTTGTAGTAAAACTGTGGTCATACAAAAAAAAAAAAAAAAAAAAAAAAAAAAAAAAAACACAAAGTTTACATGGTTACTACACTTTTATTATAGTGAAACCACAGTTAATTTTGTTAAGTGATTTGTACTTTTGTATAGTTTATTTCTTTTTTCTTTGTTTTGTTTTCATAATCTGGTAAGGTATCTGTACTGCCTTAATGTTTGATGTTTTCTACTGTTTAAAAAAAAAAAAAAAAAAAAAAGAGAAAAAAAAGATTTGTGAACCCACTACGAAGTCCTGAACTAAATCAAATGATTCACAATATGTGATCCGAAGTCCTGAACTGAATCAAATGAACTGCGATACCCACTCCGAAGTTCAGATCTGAACACTCATTCGCAAACCATCATTTCAGATCAGGACTCGGTGATCATTCATTTGGCAAAATGATTCACAAATCCACTCCGAAGTTCAGATCTAAATCAAATGAGTCGCAATATGCGATCTGAAGCGCTTTGAAACAGTGAATCATTTTGCAATGCTCTGGTTTAACTGATTCAGAGTTTCGTAAAGCTCAGTTTCACCCATCAAATTAAAATCAAAATCATTACAAACAATGTCAAAATTTGAAAATGAATAGCTCTTTTAATTTGATCTGGTTTTTGCTAGTGAATCGCTTGAACTAAACTCACGCTGTTCCAGCGTAAATGACTCACTCAATTGATTTGGTTTATCTGTTTCTCTTTTTTGTGACAATGTAAGTACTACTACTGGTTTAGCGCACTAGTTTTATGACATTAACTGAAAACCAAAAAAAAAAAAAAAAAAAAAAGTAGGATGTGTAAATTATTTCTTAGATGCATTGTCTTTTAATAATTTAAGTAGTTTTCAAGCACTTTATGCTTCAGGAATACTGCCATTTTCAAGGGTTTAAAATTTAACTTTAAGCACCTTGTACGAACCCTGCTCAGTTTATATATTGATTTTTTCAATTACTTTTCCTGTTGTGTTATGTTTTTGTCATAGTATCAGTTCAGTATTAGCATCAAGATATTTTAGTCAGGTATCATATCAAAGTAAAATTTTGGTATCATGACAACACTAGCGCTAACTTGTAGAAACTTTTCAGATTGCTGACTGCACTGCTGGTTACAATGTTTAATACTACAACACAATTACAGAAAGAATTTAAAATAAGTGTCTTTACAGATGTATTTGTATCATTTGTAAGTTTTATTTATCTATTTTCAAATGACACAATTTAAAAAATATTATGCAAAATAATTATACATTTAATTTCAGCAATTGTTATATATGTGTTATTACTATCTTTAAATTAAACAGTGTGATATGATATATACATGAGTATATAGTGGCTTTTTACAGCCACCATGCTCTTCAACATATTGGCAACAGCAATCAAAAAATGTATATCACTCAACCATCAGCTATGGCACCAAATAACATGTTGTCAAACCTACCGAGTGGGCATCATGTCTCTAAAATCTTCTCCAGGAGGCCAGTCTTTAAGTTTTAGTACCATAGGTTGGCCATCTCCACCCTGCAAGCGCTCTAGAGAACAGAGTAACAGGTCACCAGGTTAAAGTGGTTTCATGGATAACTGAATACTATGACAATTCAGGATGGTAATAATTAAGTCAACAATAAAAAGATCCAGGCTTGTTTAGACATTAAAGTGTCTGTACTTACTGGAAATGACCTGGAAGCCATCCCAGAAGTCTCGGACTTTGACATCAGAGATGATGGCGCAGTTCCTACAGTTGACCAGGTCCACATCCTGGTCTCCAAACTCCTCGCTGAAGGACTCCGGCTTCCATAAGTTTTCCTTCAGCTTCCTGTGAATGCCTGAGACCAGCACAGGCTAAACAAGAAGCAGTTACTAGCTTCAGCAGGATGTAACCGATCAAATAAACAAGCATTCAATTGATCTTCACTGCTCACCTGTCCTTGTTTCCAGCACTCTCTGAAGATTTTCCAGTTGTTGCTGTTGCTGGGGTCCTGCAGGCAGAGCAAACGGCCGTCACACAGCCAGGAGTGGGATGTATGGGGGTCTAATACACTGAGACCCATCAAGCCCTCTCTGCGAGGAACAGTACCCGATTCGCCGCCTTCTGCTGACCCCGACGCGCGTCGACCCTCTGCCTTCTTCGTCTCTACCACTGATGCAATGATATGATCCAGGAAGTTAGGAAGACCTCCCTTCATTTTATCAGCCTGCTTAGGAGAGAGAAAAATATTAATCATGATTTTCATAAAAATATGAATCAGCAAAACTTTTCCCCATTGATAATAATAAGAAATGTTTCCCAAAACAAAGTTAAAGCACTGTCACATACACCAGCAGTGGAGAACACCGAAGGGAAAGGAACACCTCCCTCGGCAGGACCTTGCGGGAGCTTCCCAGGACCAGAGTTCAGCAGATCTCGGAGGCTAGTGCCCTCTGCTTTGGGTTGGGAAGGGCCAGCGCCCAGCAGCAGACTGTTGAAGAGCTTGGGACTAGACCCTGAGGGTTTGGAAAGGGTGCCAAAGGCATCCAGACCAAACGGAGCACGTGAGTCACGACCCATCATGGAGCGCAGAGACTCTGAGACAGAAACAAGAGGAAGAGCCTGAGCACACTGTGTTCGCAAAAAGCATTTAAAAAGATTTACCAAATTCAAGGTTTACCAGAAAACATTTTGTATAGTGCTTCTCAACAATGATTTGCAAAAGAGAATGTAGTCAAAAGTTTGTTCTTACAGGGTTGAAAAGGGAAAAATAATGCCAACGTTAAATGTTGCTAATGCCATTTAATTATGCAAAGTTAGGATAGAAAGATAAATAGGCTTATCAGCTTTTAAAATCAAACTATGCGCCTGATGATTTCAGTGATGCAGAAAACGTGGATGAATTACAGAACCCCGTCAAAAAAAAAAAAAAAAAAAAAAAAAAAAAGTCATAACATATACAAACAGAAATTTAAGGTCATTACAGCAACCCATCAAAATAAAAGTTTAAAAAAAACTGTGACAGAAATATATAAATATATTACTTAATGTAATGACAGTACAACTAATACAATTATTTTTTTTTAAATATTTACCAAAACAATTTACCAGAATTTATTTGCCATAAAAATGTAAACACAGTATTTCTGAAAATAATAATAATACTAATAATAAAAATAATAATATTTTTTTAAATAAAATAAATTAATTAGAGATGCATTAAAATGAAATCATTAAAATGGAATCCAGAAAATTAATAGAAAACACAGAATTAAACTTAATTTGAGAAAAAAAAAATAGAATAGAAGAATAGAAACGCATTGCATAGGCCCTTAAAAATGCAATTGGTACACCTAACTTTTATAATTTTTTGTTGAATTGTGTATGTTTCATGATTTCAATTAATTAGACATGCTTTTTAATTTTTTTTTTTTTTTTATTTAACCATCAAAACCTGAGAAGAAGGAATTTGGAAAAAAATAAAACTGAATTTGGGGGAAAAAATTAGAGTTTTTAAAGAGTGTTACATAAATATTTGTCTACAACAATAATAAATGAGAAGCTATCAAACTAAATATTTTTTTAAAGGAAGCTAAAAGCATATCTTTTTATTTAAGCTTTCAACTAAAATTACTTTCTTTAAATTTCTTTTTAATGCATTGCTTTGTTTTTTGTTTTTGCCTGATTTATCCATTTTGAACCGTTTTTCTTTTACTATTAATTACACATCTTTTGTTATGCATTCCATGTATACAGTTTTTGCTTATTACTATAAAATGGGTTTGATGTTACACTAATTATGTAACTAAGTATTTTTCATCTGTTTCTCTGAAGAAATGTATGCTTAATATAATATGTAAGCACTGAGCTGTACTGTTCTACAAATAAAAATTATTATTACTGTTTTTCTTCTTCTTCTTATTATTATTATTATTAATAATAATAATAATAATAATAATTTTACTACTACTACAGTTTATTATAATAATAAATACAATAACAAACATATTTCTGTTTAAATGTACAAAATAATATGTATATAAACATCAAATAACAATTCATGATCATTTTAGTCAAATGTAAATTCAAAGTCTAGAAGAAAAAAAAGTTACCAATTAATTAATTAATTAATTAATTAATTGTTTTATTTGTTAGGGAAACAATAAACATAGATGAAACTGAAATAACAGTCATCCCATGCATGTATCATAATGCTTGTAGCTGAAGCTAATTTGCAACACTTGTCCCGAGGATAGCTTTTACAAATTACAGTAAAAAAAAAATAAAAAAAAAAAAAATAAAAACAACCACCACACATCCACATGTGCTATCCACTGTTAACCACTCTAAACTTAGTCTCACCTTTGGGCTCCTTTTGCGTGGCCAGGTCAGCCAGCCAGTGAAGGGCTGAGGAAGTGCCCTTGCCATCTTTCACTGGTGACGGGGCAGGAGCAGGGCTAGAAGTGCTGCTGTTTGTCCCACTGGCGCCTGACGTTGTGTCAGCACTGCCCGTCTCTTCAACAGGCTCTGTTTTGATTACTGCACCCGCTGCAGGTTCACCATTTGGACGGGCTGTGGCTGAAGTGGAAGTGGCTCCATTTCCCACACTGTTAGCTGCACCCGACTGCACCAAAGAGACAAAAAAATAAGAATAACATACATCTGCAATATCTAAGAGCATTACTCAAATGTTTTGGAGATATCTTGCCTGTGAAAGGCCATTTGGAGCACTGGGCCGCACCAAGGGTTTGTTATGCCGACTAGTGCAGGGGCAGTTTGCTTTGATCCCCCATTTACCTCTGGCTGCGTGTACCATGTCACCTATGCTGTACAAGGCTAAAGAGATACAAGACGACAGTAAAGCTCCAGTTTCTGTGATATTCTCATATATTTTTAACAGGAATAAATGCACTCACCTGTGCCGGGTATAATTTGAGTGGGCATGAGGTTCTGTGGTTCGTGTGGCTGACCTTTAGCACATTTTAGCCATGAGAACACCTCTTCTTCAGGACTGTCGTCTACTGTAAGAGCAGAAGTGAGAGTCAGAGACAAGCTGTAATGAAAGTACATGATACAAGACAGTGCACTTGCATCAAACATGATGATGGCTTTATGACATTTTTAGTCATGATTTTGCAGATCCATATCTTCAAATCTACCTTCAGGTGGCCTGTTCTTGCGTAGCCGGTAGCAGTCGAGACAAACGCCGAAGCCGCATTTGCGACACACCCAGTGGATGTTGAACAGCGTTGTTTCACACACGTCGCACATTTCTCTCACTCCTCTCACAGCTCGCTTCCATGCCACTTTTTCTGCAAAATCACAGAGGATTATAGACTTTATACAAGTCCTTATTATAGTTTCAAAAAAGTCACTAGATTTTTATTTTTTGATTATTTTTGCTTTGTTAGTATTTAAGTGTATTTAGAATACAAAACAATTGTATAATTTTTATTTCAGTTAATAAAACTGTTTTTTTGGCCTTTTTTAGATGATAGGACAGTGGAGATTGACAGGAAAGTGTTGGGTGGAGAGCAGGGGAGCAGGATCGGCAAAGCCGGGATTCGGGACCACACGGATATAGGCACTGACATAATTTTTTTTTATTTTTTACTCCAAGCTTTTGTTTTACTAACAGTTCTAACCATAATAATCTTCCTTTATATTAATCTAAAGTATTAGAATGATTATGGAAGCTATACCAAGCAATTCATTCAAGTTTCTATGATTTTTTCCAGAGAATGATTAATATGCTACGCATTACATAAAATTATATAAATTCTATAAAATAAATGAAAATGTACATAAAATTAGATAAAATACGCTACCAGTCAAAAGTTTTTGAACAGTAAGATTTCTAATGCTTTTAAAGTCTCTTCTGCTCGCCAAGCCTGCATTTATTTGATTCGAAGTACAGCAAAAACAGTAAAATTTTGAAATATTTTTACTATTTGAAAAATAGTAAATATTTTTATTATTTGAAATAACTTTTCTATTTGAATATATTTTAAAATGCAATTTATTCCTGTGATTTCAAAGCTGAATTTAACTCGTCACATGATCCTTTAGAAATCATGATTTACTGCTTAAAAAAAAAAAAAAAAAAAATTGCTTTGATCACAGCAATAAATTAAATAATTTTTTTAAATACATTTTTTAAATATATTAAAATACAAAGCAGTTACTTTAAATGGTAAAATATTTCACAATCAAATAAAATGCAGGTGGTGAGCAGAAGAGACTTCTTTAAAAAAACATTAATAATCTTCAACGGTTCAAAAACTTTTAACTAGTAGTGTAAGACAAACCAAATTAAAATACGCTAAAATGTCCAGAAATGTCTTGTTTTAATTTACCATGTTTTTCTTTTACCTTTTTTCCAGCAGTCTTGGAAAAGTCATGTAAATTGATAAAACAAAAAACTTCATGGTCATTTTTAGAAAGAATATAATTTTTCCTAGTAATATGGTAGAAATCTTTTTTTTTTTTAACTGAAAAAAAAAAAAAAAACTAGAAAAAAAAAATTTAGCTTTTAAAAACTAGAATCCTACAATTTATTAACTAAAAAGGTTACTTGTTATTACTTTTCCATAAATTAAGAGTGTCCATAAAACTAAATAAGAACCAATGAACTAGGTGCAAATAGCATGTGCAGAAAAATGGCACTGTGTGATACTTTCTTAGAATTTATTCAGATTATAAATTATTTTGTGTGAACAAGCTTTATCCATTTTAAATAAATTAACAGTTACTTACGATGGGGCTCTACCATCATCATGGCCTCTTTCTCTGACATGACCAGTTGGCAAAACTGGTCACCCACGTTTGCTAAAATATATTTGGACGTATCCAAGTCAAGTCCTTCCTTTGCCGCGAGAGAGGGGAGCCACAGCCCCATCGCCATGCTGTCACTCTGCTGCGGGCTCAGAAAACCTTCCACACGAAGGACTCCCTTCTTAGTGAAAGCCAGCCTGTGTTACAACACAAATCAATATGTCAGTGTCAAAGACTAGCCAAGAGTTAGTCTATTCATACCAATAGTCATCTGAATCATGTTCACCTGCGGAAATGGAAGAATCGGCAGGCCACGTTTGGATCGTCATCGTCTGAGTCCTCACGGGATTTCCTGTAGCGCTCCAAACGGCACTCGCGGCACTTGTGCAGGTGGGGCGCCACATTAATGCAAGAGCCGTCTTGCAGAAAAGACTCTCCGGACTGCTTCAAGCGCCGAACCTTACTCTGGTCCTTCAACACGGACTGTCCCGCTAGATAAGTCACACAAGAAAACTAAATCAGGTATCTGTAAAGACTAAATGATGTCTGGCTTAACATTTTAATAGACTATTGATAAACCAGTGCTTTGTTTTCGGCTTAAGAGAAGTTGGCAACACTGACAGTAGTCGATGGGCCTGTATGCATGTTTCAGGATATTTGTTTTCTATCTGAAATGGTTCATTCTGAAAGTAGACATTGTAAAGACCAAGACAGCAGAGAACGCATCCGGTTTGCTTTCATTATTTCACAAAAGTGTATTTTGTTGTTAATCTGAGCGCCCACAAATAAATGGTGCGGATTCGAAAAATGCATTGCTCTTATCTGTACCATCAAAAACGACGGAGTATTTTAAGGGCAAGTGAGACCACTGGCGCCTCCATCTGTCATACAGTGAGCGCGCTACTGTTCAGCTTTCACACTCTGCACAGAGACTTGAATAGTGCATGTTTTTCTAGGTTAACTAGAAAGATAGAGCTGCCATGTAAAGTTGCTACTACTTAACATATTTCAGATAAGCCATAATTTAGGTTGATAAATGATAGGTGAGCGTTTGGATGTCCTGGACAATTACCACATAGACCAGCCATTAACGATCTGTCCTTCACAAACTGCGTGACATAATAAAAATTTTTCTGCGGCTAAGTGACTAATAAAATTTTGGTCGACCAAACCTCTTTTCATCGACTAACAGTTAGTCGACTATTGGGGGGCAGCCCTAATTTTAGCACCTTAGCTTCCATCGTCTCAAAATCAATGTTTTTTTTTTTTATGGATTTTTGATTAAAATGTTTAAAATAAGGTCTTTTTTAAAGATGGCCTTATTACCAGGAGACAACAAGGTACCACTGGAGAAAGCGTAATAGCCAACTTTTATCATGTGTGCCTTGATAACCAATCACATTACAGACTTGATGTCATTTAATTTCTGTCAGAGTTGTGCAACAGCCAATCGCTGTTTGCGGATACCACTAAAATGAATGAGCAATACTGAAAAAACGTAATCCTGCCTGTCACAAAACGGTTACATCTCTTATAAATCAGCCTTTTTAGCGTAACTAAAAACAAATTTTTGGCAAATATATGTTAAAGATTAGTCAATGACATGCTGATTCATTAAACAATAAGCTGTTTTGCCACAAAGGCAGTTTATTCAGCTTAGTGAAGCATCTTCTCCATGGACATCCATTAAAAAAAAAAAAAATGGCCTCTGGTCTTTTTTACAGTGTACCACAGCATTATCCTTTTTTTTTTTTTTTTTGCTAACCTTGGAGGCTTGCCTTAAAGTGGCTTTGGTTGTTAGTAAGTGGCTAAATGGCACTTTAAAGTTTGCCTGTGACATTAAAGGAGAAGTCCACTTCCAGAATTCCAACTTTGAACTTCCAAAATGCAGTTTAAATGCAGCTTTAAATAATCCTAAATGTTTAAAGGAAGAAGGGTCTTATCTACCGAAACGATTAGTTATTTTCATTTAAAAAAATACAATTTAAATACTTTTTTAATCTCAAATACTCGTCTTGCCTTTCTCTCCCTGTATTCTGGCTCAAGACAGTTAGGGTATGTTGAAAAACTCAGATCGTATTTTCTCCCTCAACTTCAAAAATCATTTCAAAATCATCCTACATCGCTGCAGACGTACCGACCCAGTCATTGCAAAGTGAACATGCAAAGAAGATCAAACACCCTTAACAAAAATGGTAAAACAGCGACATAGGATGATTTTGAAGTTGAGGGAGAACAAGAGATGGGAGTTTTGAGACATACCCTAACTGACATAAACTGGAAAAAAAATAGAGTCCAGGCAAAGTAAGACGAGATGAGCGTTTGACATTAAAAAGTATATAAAATGTATTATTTTTATACAAATAACCGATTGTTACGCTAGATAAGACCCTTCTTCCTCAGCTGTTTTGTTTATAACCGCATCTATGATCGTTTGAAGCTGCATTTAAACTGCATTTTGGAAGTTCAAACTTGGGGCACCATAGAAGTCCATTATATGGAGAAAAATGCTGAAATGTTTTACTCAAAAAAACAATTTATTTATGACTGAAGAAAGAAAGACATGAACATCTTGGATGACAAGGGGGTGAGTAAATTATCTGTAAATCTTACATGTTCATGTTCTGGAAGTGGACTTCTTTAAATGTCATCATACTGAACTGGTAAATTCATCTACTCTTTATAATCATCCTCTCACAAACCATTTCATATCAAACTTTCATATAAAATGTTTTAAAAAAAGACAAAGAGCTGAAATGAAAGCATAATGGTGGTAACGCTGAAGTCACGTGGGCATGGTGTACTTCGCTTACAGCTTCTGTTTAGTTTTTTGCTTCTAATGATTGTACTGACACTTAAATTGTTGGTTCAGTTTCAATGATTGTCAACAAAACTTGTAAGAATCACACTGTTCACAGATTTTTCTGCAATAGTTCAAATATCAATCGATATACACTGCTCTCCAAAAGTTTGGAAACGCCCTAGAAAAGTGGGGTTTTGGACAATATTGGCATGAATCCTGATTAGGGACAACACAAACTACGAAAACATATTTTAATACATAAACAGTTTATACATAGAAAAAAACAAATTTTCGACTCAAAACATCCAGCATTAGCAGCTATTACAGCTCTGCATAATCTGGGCCTAAATTCATTGTATTCTAAACTTAATTGGCAATCAGTTGTTGAAGCTATTAAGGTGTGCTGACCCAAAAATCTTTTAAAAACCTGGGCCAAGTTTAAACCAGTAACCAGGCATCACAGCTGGCAAAGGGGCATGTCTGACTTTGACATGTATATATTGCCATTATGATGTACTTAAAATAAAAATTATTATTGCTGGTCTTTAATGATAATGTCAAGTTACTTTAATGTATTTGCACCAAAAAATGATAAGGATTTATGCTGATATCATCCAAATCCACACTTTACCAGGGGTGTTTCCAAACTTTTGGAAGGCAGTGTATAGATCAACAACTACTACTGATAATATAAAAACGCCATGAGGCTAAACTGTTATAAGGCCTGAGGCTAAACGAAACAAAAATAATTATAGGGATAGTTCACCCAAAAATGAAAATTCTGTTATTAATTACTCATCCTTGTGTTGTTCCAAACCTGTAAGATGTTCTTTCATCTTTAGAACACAAATTAAGATATTTTTGATTAAACTGTTTAAGTTATTTTTGTTTTCTTTATGCACAAAAAGTATTGTTGTAGCAACGTTACGGTTGAACCACTGACGTCTCAAGGACTATTTTAACAATATTCTTCCTACCTTTCAGGGTCTTGAACATGGTAGTTGTGTTGCTGTCTATGCAGGGTCAGAAAGCTCTCGGATTTCATCAAAAATATGTTAATTTTTGTTCAGATGATGAACGAAGGTCTTTTTTTCATTTTTAGGTGAACTGTCCCTTTAAAGCTTTCAACTGTTTTGTGCATGCATTTAAAGTCATTAAGTCACTGAAAGTCACTAGGCTCCATTGACTTTGAGACATTTTATACACAGTATAAAGGAACTCATTCAGGTTTAGATCAACATGAGGGTGAGAACTACATCATTTCAGCTGAACTAACTCAAAGTTCACAGCATGCAGTAGTCAAGCTCGTTACCTTTGAAGGGTTTGCTCCGCGGCCGGCTCTTAGCCGCAGCCTGGGTCTTCTTGTTCTCCTCAACGGCTGCGGGAACCCCAGGTTTCTGGTTCTGGCCTGAGTTGTCCTCAGCCTCACTCAAATCAGACAGGTCACTGTTGCTACTAGACTCTGAATCTCTTTTGGTGGACTGACTGCGTTCCTCCAAGTTAAACTTGTTTTGGTCTAAGGGCACAGAGGCACCTTGGCCTTGGGTTCCCGGGGTGACATCTGAACCTTCTTTGTTTGGTTTGGACGTCTGTTGTCCATCCTGGGCAACCGAAGTGAATGATGGAGTGGTCGCGAGAGCAGGAGAAGGGAACTGGGGGGCCAAGATTCCCTTAGGAGGTTCTGCCATGGTGAACAGATTTGGTTTGGCATCACCACCAGGAGGATCTTGACTAAGCAGACTGGAGCTGCCTGAAGGTGAAACAGCAGACGCGGACAGCGCAGATGACGACTTTGGAGTTGACAACGCACTAAAAGAGCTGTGCGAAACAGCTCCGCCGTAAGCAAAAAATGGATTTGTCTCCTTCGTGGCCTGGAGGAAAAGGTTCTGGTGAGTTTCTGAAACCTTGTTGCCAGCAAGCAGCCCAAAACCGCTGACTGGGCTCGAGCTGTTAACATTTCTAATCCCACCGCTGGCACCTAATCCCAAAGCAGGTTTCAGAGCCTCTGCAGAGCTCGCAGCTTGACCTATGGCTGAGGGAAAAGCGGTTGGGAGTTTGCCGTGCGCCTCCACTGCTGCTCCGAAAGGCTTGTTCAAAAGGATCCCATTGCCTGCAGGCTTGATATCAGGCACTTTTGGCTGCTCTTTCACTGGTGCCAGGCCACTAGCAGGTGCTGAACCAAACAGTCCAGCGGATGCAGAAGCCACAACTGCCTTTTTGAAGCCCTCGGAGGGAGCGGCAGGCTTGAACAGGCTGGGCGGCTCCTTGTTCAGGCACTCGGACAAGGACGTGAAGGCCTTTGACTGGCCTTGCGTGATACTCTGGTTCTGAGACATGATTTGGAAGAACAGGTTCTGTGAGGGATCAGAGTCCTGCCTCTGCGACTCCTTCGCAGCTCCAAAAGGAAAGCCAAAAGGCTTGTCCTCCTGGGAAGAACCATTGGCCTGTGTGGGAACATCCCCAAACACTGCCTCAGTTGACTGTTTACCAAATCCTGCAGCAGCTACAGTGGGGGTCTTGGGGGTCTGAAACACAAATTAGCCAAATTAAAGATGGTCAAAGAGTAATCAGTGTGCCCACAAAAATAAAATGGAAACATGTGACCCTAGACCACAAAACCAATCTTAAGTAGCACATAGTTACAAATAATTGTAGCAATAGCCAACAATACATCGTATGGGTCAAAATGATCAATTTTTCTTTTACGACAAGAATCATTAGGATATTCAATAAAGATTATGTTTCATGAAGATATTTTGTAAATTTTCTACCTTAAATATATCAAAACGCAATTTTGATTAGTAATATGCATTGGTAAGAATTACATTTGGACAACTTTAAAGGCGATTTTTCTCAATATTTAAATTTTTGGCACTCAAAAATAGTTGCATCTCGGCCAAATATTGTCCTATCCTAACAGCCATATCTCAAATGGAAAGCTTATTTATTCATGTAAATAAGCTTGCTGTTTAAATCTCAATTTTAAATTTCTGCCCTTATAAATTTGACCCTAATGACTGGTTTTGTGGTCCAGGGTCACAAATGAGTGTATTGTTAGTATCCAGTGTTGTTATTTATTAGTAAAACTATTTTTAAAAGTTCTGGGTAATTGAAATAAATCTGTAATAAAATTAAAGTATTAGATGAAAATCTTAATACAAATACACAAAAAGTACCAAAAAAAAAAAAAAAGTACAAAATGCCCTGGCAACTGCTTTAATTAAACACAAAGTAGTACTAAAACATATAAATATTTTTTTTACTAATACTGAAATGAAAACAACAGAAATATAATAATACAAATACAAAATAACTAAATAATAATATTATATATAAATACACACACACACACACACACACACACATTAAGAATAAATATAAATATTTAGAAAAAAAAATTACAAATGACAAAACCACAAAACAAAATTACTAAAAAGTAAATGAAAGTAAATGAAAACTAAAAAGATTGTTTTTTACTAATAGTGAAATGAAAATAACAGAAATATAATAATATTTATATTATAATATAATGTAATATAATATAATATTTATAATATATATATGAACACATTCATAACAATAACAATAATAATAAATTTCAATATTTAAAAAAATATTACAAATGACAAAACCACAATACAAAAATACTAAAAAAAAAAATGTAAATGAAAAAAAAAGCTAAGTCCAAATAATTAACACTATAAAAGTATATAAATTAGATTACAATAACACTGGTTAAAAATTAACCAAATATTTTGAAAAATGGTCTTTACATTCATGTTAATGCCAAGGTTTTGCATAAAGATTTTCTTGAAAATGTTATAATTTTTTTATTTAAATTATTCAAAATATATTTTAACATATTTCTTATAAATATTATCATAATACTATATTTTTTTGGGTAGACAAAATCATGACATATTCTGTATATATATATAAAATTTTATTTTTTTATTTTTTCTCTCCCATGACAATTTTTCGTCCAGTTTTCCTTTTCTTATAAAATAATAAAGCATTAAGGAAAACTATGTAATACCATGTACTTTTTTCTAATTAATGACTTTTTTAAATTATTCAATAATGCTTATTCTATGAAGATATACTGTAGTCTGCTACTTCTTTTTTTTAAATAATGATTTTAATTTCTGAATCAAAACTTGTCACAGAAATTGTATTTTCATTTATATGCACAATTTGCATTTTAATGCATTTATTAATAAATTAACAGATCTAAAGACAAATACAAGCATCAGCGTCCTACCTGGCTTGCTTCTGGAGTTGATCCCCACATACTGGGCTTTTGGTTTGCTTCTACAGGTGCAGAGAGGGTCACACTTGAAACATTATCTTGGGAAGGTGATGAAATGGTCACAGGACCTGGAGACACCAGGGCAGCTGTTTTAGGATACCCTGAAAGCACACCTCCCTCTTCCCTCTCGGCCGCTGGGAGTGTGGGAGACGATTTAGGGGCAGGGGCCCCGGGCACCAAGCTGGGCATTTGACCCAAAGAAGGAAAAGTGTTAGAAAAGGGCGACGGGGCAGGCTTCAATGGAGGTGGTGTTGGAGTGGACGCAGGAAGCACCGCTGATACTGAAGATGATATCCTTTCTTGGTTTGGGACAAAACTGCCGTTCTCCTTGACAAAACCTGTGCTCCTTATGTGGGAGTGCTCCTGCTGAGAGGAATTGCTGTTGTTAGAGGAGTCTGGACTTGGCAAAGCTACTGGACTACAGGTGCTCGACACCCTCCCACCTACGCCACCCCCTCCGTCTCTTCCCTCCACTACTCCCTCTCCCGGCATCTCTACGCATGTTACCATAGCCTCAGCGTCCTTGTTGGAGCCATTCCCATTCTGGCTGTCAGAAACGCCCTCCCCAGCTCCTTTGAAACGTTTCAGAGTAACGTCTTCATCTCCCTCAGATGCCGTCCGGCGCCGCCGACTGCCCTCGCCTTTCCCACCATCACCCTCCTTCTTGCGTCGATCTGGGCTCTATAAGAGATACAATATGGCAGAACGACCCAGGCACACGATCAATGACACAAAGTCTAGTCTTAAATTAAACAATTTATGCGGAGACAGAAACCCAACGTACCTCCTCTAATTGTTCCACAGCAAGCATTACATGAATAACCCGAGGGTCGACAACTTGTGTCTCTTCACCCTGAAACAAACCATGATTGACGCATGCTAAAGTCAGCTTTTATCATCTCTAACCTATAAATCAGATAATAGTAACAGTGATTAGACTCTAAACAGACTGTACTGACTTTCACACGGACCTGGTCCATGGTAATCTCCATAATGTGTGAAACTGGATCATGCTGAGATACGAGTCCCAGGGCCCAGGGCTCACCAAACTCCGGTTGGTACACCTGCACTCTCCGACCCTGAATAGTGTAAGATCCTGTCCAGGAGATGAAGGAAGTATGGCTTATATTAACAGTTTGTGAGTTACATATTAAAGGAACACTCCACTTTTTTTGAAAATAGGCTCATTGTCCAACTCCCCTAGAGTTAAACAGTTGAGTTTTACCATTTTTTTTTTTTTTACCATTGAATGAATTTGAAAATGGTAAAACTCAACTGTTTAACTCTAGGTGAGTTGGACAATGAGCCTATTTTCAAAAAAAGTGGAGTGTTCCTTTAAGTACTTAAACATGTAAACAGAAAAAAAAAAAAAAAACACAGAAAATCTCTATTGTAGCCTGTCATGACAAAATTACAAAATATGAGAGAAATGTAATAATTCCCTTCTACTTTTATTGTTTTCATATGTTTGACCCACATATTTTTACTTTCAAAATTACAAATACAGCCACAATTAAAGGGATAGTTCACCCAAAAATTAAGACCTTCTTTCATCTTTGGAACACAAATTAAGATATTTTGGATGAAATCTGAGAACTGAACTACCACATTCAAGGCCCAGAAGGGTAAAATAGACAGCCCAATAAAATAATCCATGTGACAAGAGAATATTTAGCTTTATAAAATTACATGAATGCGCACCAAAGCCTGACACATAACAGTAGAAACTGTTGAATGAAGTCATTACTTCTGTTTTCTTCAAACACAAAAAATATTCTTGCAGCTTCATAAAATAAAGGTTGAACCACTGATGTCACATGGACTATTTGATCAATGTTCTTTTTACCTTTCTCTGCCTTGAACGTGTCAGTTGCGTTGCTGTCTATGCATGGTCAGAAAGCAGATTTCATCAAAAATATCTTAATTTGTGTTCTGAAGATGAACAAATGTCTTACGGGTTTGGAATGATATTAGGGTGAGTATTTAATGACAGAATTTTTATTTCTAAACTATCCCTTTTAAAAAAAACAAAAAAAAAAAAACAACTTTTTTTTTTGACTGCTTGTTCACTGAGGTGCAATTAACCACAAGTAAATATAAAAATCCATTTGAGGGAAGAATGTTTTCTCACACTTTTCATTTCATTGCTGCAACAGCCTAGTAATTGAGACTCAAAAAAAACTAACAGACAAAAACATAATTTCACACGCTTTTCAACCTTGAAACAAACTTGAATTTTCCTTGGCTGATTTACAAGAAGGGTCTCAATTTCAAGCAAAATAAAAAGTAAAATGTAAATTAATGGCAGAGCTTGGTACATCTGGCTAGTGTGAAAACGGTCATGCTAACCCTAACCCGCATTTTGTTTTCCATCATGCGCTGTGTGCATATGTGATGACGAAATTTAAACGCAAATGTGCAGAGTTCAACAGAATCAAGTTGACTGTAAAACCAGATTCATGATGTACTCACTTATATAAAATTTTGAACACCAAAAAGGTTATGGACTGCAGCTTTAACCAATATTTCAAGCAGTTTACAAAACAAAGTCTAGATCAAATGGTGGACAACGGGAGGAATGAAGGGATAGTTCACCCAAAAAATAAAATTTGCTGTTAATTTACTCACCCTCAGGCCGTTCAAGACATAGATGAGTTATCATCTTCAGTTCTAAATAAGGTTCAACTTCTTGCATAGACTATCTGTAGTCACAGGTATTCATTTCGTGTTCCCTTTTTTGACTCTCAAAAGAACAGTAGCAATTGACTTGCCAAAAATCTTCTGTATTGTGTTTATTATGGAAGAAAAAAGTCAACTAGATATTGGATGGCCTGAGGGTGAGTAAATAAGAAGCAAATCTTCATTTTTGGATGAACTATTCCTTTAATATCTAGTACGACTTTCTTTTCAAGCTTTTCTTTTCGACAGAATCAAGTTGAGTGTGAAACCAGACCAACGCTGCAGGGGGCACCAGGAACAAGCGCGCCCAGGCTTGGACCAAAGCAAATGAGCCCAGTGTGAAAACCACACAAGTCTTAGGGTGTGTTCACACTTGTCATGTTTGGTTCGATTAAAATTAAGTCTGGTGCGACTGCTCTGTTAGTGTGGTTCATTTGAGTAAGTGTGAAATCTGACATCTGAACCCTGGTGTGCACCAAAATAATGCTTCCAAGCAAACTCTGGTGCGGATCGAACAAAATATAAACACAACATGGACCAAATACTTCCAAACGAACCAAAAACAGGAAGTAATGACAAGATGTGACACTATGCGACATGATTTCACGAAGGGAACAAGCGGTGCATCCAAGACAAAAAGAGCAGAGGGCAACAGTAGAGCAACGAGGAGGTAAGTGCCTTTATGAGCTCTTCGTGAATTTGCAGGTGGTGAAAATAAAATCATATACCTGCAGACGGCATTAGGTGTATCTGGCTTAAAGCGACACTGAGCTGACAGATCAGTGAATGGGTAGTTTGATGTCATACATCTGCAACACCGCTTTAAGTCGAACGCACCTTTTCTTTTTGTTTGGGGTGTTCGGTGAGTTCCATCACTAAATATACGTCATTCAACCCGACCAGTCAGGTTGTGAATGCATCGCTCTGCCTTTAGGTTCGCTGTCAAAAATGCCAATGTGAACGCTAAGTGGACCAGGACCTAATGTATCATTTTCCTTTTTGATCCAAACCAAATGAACAAAACAAACCGAACAACAAGTGTAAACACACCATTCAATTTCAAAAGTTCACATGCATTTCATAAGTTACTGTTTGACAAGCTACAATAAATGGTTTCTGTTGTTTTTTTTTAACTCTTTAAATGTTTTTACAGTGCTGAATTTTGACAAATCGCATGTAAACCAATGGGGTCAATTTGTCCTCAACACAACAGTTGTAATAATTTATCTAAAGCCTTTGCAAAACCTGTTTTAAAACCTTCAAGACCCTAAATGGGAAATATTCAGGCATTTATGAAGAAATAAATAGCATTCATAACTTTTTCAGCACTCTTGCGGTTAATAAACGGAACTATATGTAGCGGCAGCGACTTCTCTCTGTTTATGTCTATGACGAATCACGCAAGTACTGGGCCTACTCCGCAGCGGTTCCTACCAGAACCAGTCTAAAATAGTCTGAATACAAAAACATAGTGTACCATAGTGAGGATAAGCCAAAAACATGTTGGATTCATGATGTACTCGCTTACATAAACTTTGTAAATTTTGAATACCAAAAAGGTTATGGACTGCAGCTTTAACCAATATTTCAAGCAGTTTACAAAACAAAGTCTGGATCAAATGGTGGACAACAGGAGGAATGAAGGGATAGTTCACCCAAAAATCACCCTCACCCTCAGGCCATTCAAGACGTAGATTACTTTTTATCTTCAGTAGGTAGGTAACGTTCTAAATAAGGTTCAACTTCTTGCATAGACTATCTGTAGTCTCAGGTATTCATTTTTTGTTCCCTTTTTTGACTCTCAAAAGAACAGTAGCCATTGACTTGCCAAAAATCTTCTGTATTGTGTTTATTACGGAAGAAAAAAAAAGTCACCTAGATATTGGATGGCCTGAGGGTGAGTAAATAAGAAGCAAATCTTCATTTTTGGATGAACTATTCCTTTAATATGTAGTACGACTTTCTTTTCAGGCTTTGCACAGGTACGTTTCCTCAAGCACATTACAGTTTATTTATAGTTAAATGCGACTGACCTTTCCGCAGGATCTCCTGCAACTCAGAGTCACTGTGCCAGCTGCTGATGGCAGCTTGAAGTGCTGGCTGCTCTTGTAGCAAAGAGTGTCTAAAATCTTTTTCAGTCTGAAGGAAGAAAGATAACAAGCACTTTAATATTTTTATTTCAACTTTTTACCATGCAAAAGTTCTGTATCAGTACATGCAAAATGATCAATGAATGTAGGATGGCCACCAACCTCAAAAGTGTGCAGTGAACTCCCATTAGGGAGAAACGTCAAAGATCTCGCACCGAAGAACTCCACAGGAACCAGGGGTCCCAAACCCACACGGTCAACCAGCGGCTTGAACATCTGAAGTTTGAACCAAAAGACAACGGTTTCAGGAAACCAGTATTGGATGCACAAATGAGGTCGAAAATCTAAAGACAATCTCCAAAAGCTTTCTGAAACACTTTATCTAATCTAACCATTACTACAATATACCTACCACTCTCAACCTATACTGTAAGGTGATTTACAGAAAAGTGATGGATAGAAGCGCAGTGTGCATCTGTACTCACCAAGGCAGGCCACTGAGTAGCAGAGAGCGATGGATCGCTGCAGTTGGCCCATACGATGGCACTCTCCATGAGAACGGCACGCACCTCATCCCCGTACACCTGCACCCATGAGCGCTGCCGCCACGGGCTGTCGTCAAATTCTACAAACACCTACAATGAAGACAGACAGACAGTTGGCAACTTTGCATGAATCAGCTTAAATGCTGCTCTCTACAAGTACACTTCAAAGTTCCATATGGACCTTCTGTTGTAAATGGATATACAGTAATTAGGATAACAACTCCAAATCTTTGTCTTACGTACCCAAACATGAACACCAAACCAGAAAAACACTCCTTTTAACTCATATTTCAACACTGTTGCAGTGACTCGCCAAGCTTTCTCTCAAAAATAAAGAAGTATTTAAGAAATCAGTTTTTGTAAGCGCATTTAGTTTGATATTGGTTTAACTGGCTAAGACATCCAAAGCGATAAAAACAGGATAAAGCTACAGCAGAACTCTTTATGGAGTTACACACATTTCTATTTACTATTTTGGGTTCAAAAAGATTTTTTAATGTTTTGAAAGAAGTCAATAAAAATAAAACCACATAAAAAAAAATCTATTTGAATATATTTTAAAATGTTATTTTTGAGTAATACAAAGCTGAATTTTCATTCTAGTATGTTAATTTTCTGTTCAAAAAAAAAAAAAAAACATTACTGTCACCAGCGTTCATAAAATGGTTCTGCCGCTTAATATATTTACAGAGTAACAAATAATTTCAGACCAATACACAATATAAATGTCTGCCGTATTATAGGTTCTCGTACTCTACACACTGACCGTCAAAAAAACCTAATATAATTTAACCCATGAACAATAACTGATAATAAAAATCAACTTTGTTGATTAATAAAGTTTGCTTGTGCGAACGTCAACGTTAAGTAGCACGGGTATATTTGTAGCAATAGCCAAAAATACATTGTGTGAGTCAAAATGATCGATTTTTTTTTTTTTTAATGCCAAAAATCATTAGGATATTTAGTAAAGATCATGTTCCAGATATTTTGTAGATTTCCTACCATAAAAATATCAAAACTTAATTTTTGATTAGTAATATGCATTGCTAAGAACTTCATTTGGACAACTTTAAAGGCGATTTTTTCAGTATTTTGATTTTTGGCACCCTCAGATTCCAGATTTTCAAATAGTTGCATCTCGGCCAAATATTGCCTTTTTCTAACAAACCATTATTCCATTATTCAGCTTCCAAATGATCTTTGGGTCAAAATATTGACCCTTATGACTTGCTTTGTGGTCCTTGGTCACATATTTCCTATTTATTTATCTGTTTATTTTGAACAGCAATAAACAATACAGATTTTACTTCACAGGCAACACGCCACGAATAATGACCTTTCCCTTTGTATTCACAGTCATTAAGTTTAATTGATTTGAAAAATGCATTTTTGTGTACGACGGTTTTTAATCACAATGGGTCATTTGACTAAATCTTAAACTAGTGAGCTGCTTAACTAGACATCACCGGTGACCCCAAAAAGAGAGTGTAAGTAGGCGGCTCTCTAGGATTTCAGTCAGTCAGTCATATCTGCAGCTAGCTACTTAGCTAACTAGCACTCAAACACACATTATATGCACATCTAGGTATCTCTTCCTGATTTTACGCAACCTACAGTCATATTTCATTGTTCTGCACACTGAAACGGACGAGTGCTTCAATGTTTATTCGCACGCGTTTGTTTTGCAACTGGTTTTGTTTAATGTTTTGACGGTCTGTTGTTGTTGTTGTGTCGGTCTCACCTCCACCCCCGGGCTCGCCAGCCCGATCACACTGACCGCCCGAACGGTTCCGCGGAGCCAGGCCGCCTGCTCCATCTCACCGCCCGCCGCTGCCGCCGCGGAGCCCCCGTCATTGAGCAGCAGCAGCAGCCGCTTCCCGATCAGACCGAGCGAGTCCCCCATATTACAACCACCATGAAGAGACCGACTTCCTCCGGAGCTCCGCTCAAATCCGCGATCAATCGAGCCCAAACTAAATCAGTGAATTACTAAAGCCACATATGAAGGACTGCACGCTATGCATGCGGGATTTGCATCGGCAAACGGAGGCGATTCAGAAGCGCTTTGCTGGGAATGTGAGGTGTTATTGTTCGAGCTACAGCCCCTTGTCCTCATCCGCCATTTAGCTGTGCAGTAATCAAACGCACCCCTCGTACTGCTGCGGGACTGCGCTTCAATGGCTACCCGGGAAATAGAGCAGCGCCCTCTGCTGGACACTGTACGCGCCATACAGCGTCAACGCTCATCTCTGGAGGTCCGTATGGGAAGCGAACGCCAAGCTCTCGCGAGATTCAGATGAGCTTATAGTCGCGCAGCAACGAGATGAAGCGTCCGCGGTGTAAACCAACCAAGACCTGGCAGTTATACATTTACAAGAACGTGCCTTTTTTATTAAAAAGAATTGTATATATATAAAAAGTAAGCCTTTATTATTATATTCCCGTGGCATATTAACCGTAATCAAAATCCTCAGATGTAAATATCAGTAATAGAACCTTGCAAAAAAAAAAAAAAAAAACTTTTAGTAAAAGCTTTCTCCTTTTATTTTTCATAAGCGTTTAATATTAACTTAATCATTTTAATGTTGGGTCCAATCCTCCTTTCCTAACAAGGAAATAACATAAACAAGTGTTATTGGGTAAATGCAGCTATTAGTAAATATATGTCATTCACGTGGACATTACAGAAACATTTTACAAGCTGTAAATGTAGGACTTTAATTTACTTAGTATTTTAATTAATATATAATTAAAATATTCTGATATTAATGATTTCTGAAAACAAAATTACATAAAATGACACCTTCTGTAACACTGATCTCAAGATGTGCTTTGAATACAAAATATAATGTGAATAAAATAATGGAAAATTAATAAAAGAATACAGAATAAAAATATTTATTCTGTTTTATTGTTATAGTTTTTTCTTTATTTTAAATTCTCAGAATTTTTAGAATACTTAATATTCTGTGAAACAAATCAGTCTTTTTGTTCTGTTTTTCGACTGGTACTAAATATATTCTCTTTATAGCAGTGCTGAAGATATGTTGCAGTATTTTTATAATTAACATTTAAAGATATATCACGTTTATGCTGTTGTTATGTTGCTGGCTATCTTGATCATTAACTCCTCTTGGTTAATGATCTCATGCACTTCAAGTAGCAAATGAAGGGAAACATAGAGTTACTCCTCTGAGACATTACTTACCTGGAGAGTTTATTATTCAAATTAACATTCAAAGTAATAAATATAAACTGGTAACCTCTATTAAACTGAAGGAATGGTTAATATTTCCTATTAAAACAAGCAAATATTTGTGTATTTTCACAATCACAAAGTCTTTAAACGATGTGGCTCACAAGTGTATTTATGTTTTTATGTATTTATGGACGAATCACAGCAGTGACAGGAAGCACTGGTGCTGTGAGAGGATCTTCTGATGCATCTGTGACAGAAGCCTCTCAGACCAGAGCGGCTTTAGCAGGAACCTCTGGGACCAGGGAGGTTGAGAGAGGAGCTCTGGGACTGAATCAGCCTTGAACACCAGCTCTGGCTGAAGCTGCGACCGCAAACACTGGGGCGGCCTTGACTGGAACTTCCTTGGTGTTCTTTCCCATCATGAGAGGAACCTTTGTGGTGGACACGTCGGGCATCAGTGTGACCTGGTCAGTCATGTCAGGAACCTATTCTGGGGTTGCTAAAACTACTGCCTCAAGCCAAGCAAGACGCTAAGGCTGGAGGGATGGAGGGGCCACCTGTGTCAGCCCGCCAGATGCAAGACTGACCCTCTTCACCATGACCTACATGACCTGAAACGTAATAACAAATTATACAGATTACACAAACATACTTCATAAGGTAGTAGCCGGGTATTGAAAAGTAACATAAAGAACCTAATACCTATTTACTGATAATCAAACCAAATCAAAAAAGCCAAAAAAAAATAAATAAATAAATAAACCAAGAGCAATATATCTTCAAAATCTGACTTAGTACCTTGAATCAGTCATGGGAGACCATTTCTTCCAGATGGACTGTCTGCTCTGGGTCGCTCTCCAAGCAACCGCGAATAAAACGGCAGCATTCTATGCAGAAAAATTTCCTGTTGTTTCCTGCTGTGAGTGATTCCTCCATTATCCATAAGGACACAATTTATGCATTATTTCACTTTCTTTGTTTTGAATGATTAAGATTGCAATTGTTCTTCTTTGCTGTAAAGAAGTTCTTACAATATGAGAAGTCCGGCTCAGTCCAGACATCGGCGTCCGTTTATTTTATGTCGCTGCTGTACGGATAACGATTGGCCATCATGGTGAACAGTAGGACCCCCAGTGATCACACCGTTGCCTGCTTCCCGTGGTACTCGCCCTTCGTGAAGTACTCAGGAGGGCAGAAATTTGCTGTCCCTGGAGGAAAGAGTTTGTCACATGTCTAAGTTTGCTTTATTACATTTCTCACTATATTCTAAATGAAATGGCATTTCATTTTAGTCAACAAAAACAATAATTTGATAATATTATTATAGCTTTTCTTTTTATGTGATTGTATTGTTAATATCTTGCTGTGTCTGTCTGATGAAGACATGCTGTAACCAGTCACTAGAGTTTAAGTCCCAAACTACATGTTTGTGAGATCATACATACCACTGAAGAAAATGTAGGGTGAGCTTTTCAGGAGGTCCTCAACACTGAAATCAATCAGTTTGACCTCCATGGTCTCAGTGTTGACCAGGAGGTTGGACATCTGGATGTCCCAGTGGAAGACCCCCCGGGAACAGCAAACGACAGCAACTTTAATGGCCTACTGCATGAAATGGTGCACCAGCACCTTACTGAAGAGGACACCGTGATGCTCCCAGAAATCATGCATATCCATGCAGGGCGGGGGACGCGCTAAGACCATTATGTAGTGATCGGGATTGTCCTGCCAGTCCAGCAGCTCAATGATGTAGCGACAGCACAGGCCTTGATTGGCCATGACTGTCAAAGCCACCTCTGCTGGAACTGGACTGGGATGGTCAAGCTAGAAGAAAGACCATTTTATTATGATGGTCAGATGGAAGTGGTTTCTCAAATAAGGATTTAGCTCAGTCTATTGACATATCTGTACTCAATGTATTACATGAATCTATGATCTTATAAATAGCAAACAGCGAATGAGTGGAAATGACAGAGAGAGCACAGTCTCCTTACAAGGCTGAGGTACGACTTGTTTTCTGTCTTCGCTGTGAATTTCACAGCCACCTAAAGGTTGTCTTCACAGTGGGTCCCTTTGAAGACAGAGACGCAATATCCTTCCCCCAACTTCTCTCCGATGGAATATGTCCATCAATTTCATCTATTAAAAGATAAATAATTATAGTTATTTTATTTGAGTGAAAAAAAAGCCAAATGGTAATTTAAAACAAAAAAAAAACCTTAAAGAAACATTACAGCAGTTACAGCTGCTTTATTTCAAGCAGAAACTTTCCTTTACACACATACACCTAAAATAATAAAAGTGTGTGTGTTATATTTTGGGTTATGACAATAAACTCACCCTCTTTCCTAGTGATCTCGTCACAGTCCAGATGTCTCAGCAGATGTGATGGACTGTCATCTGCTGTCGAGCTGTCTGGACTGTCCTGATCTTGAGGCTGGACGTCCTCCATTTGCTGGTCCTCAGCAGTGGGGGGACTTTAGGAGCACTGGAAGGAGCTTCCTGATGATCATTGTCCTCTACAGAACAGACGTCCTGTACAGAAGTCAGATCTAAGGAGAGAAATATCAACCAAAAGCTTGCTTCAATGAAATAATATTTAAAATATTGCATACTCAAGTGGACGTTTTGATTACGTGAAATCTTAAAATATTAAACTTCTTTATACTGTTTTATTAATATTACAGCATTTATCACTAGAACTGATTACATGTAAAATAGATTATGTAATCAGATTCCAACAATTAAGTACTTGTAATTAGATTAAATTCCATTTTCAAATACTCATAATCAGACTACAGTTAGTATTTTATGGATTAGATGATTACATATTATTTACACAATACTGTAGCAATAAATTATTCATAATTTATTAATTCACCCTAATTCATTTTTACTGATTACACTTTCCTTCATAAAATTGCCTACTGCAGCAAGTTTTCCAGTTTTGTGGACATCGACAAAGACCAGTCATTAGTCAGGTCACCACACAGCAATTGACCACTGGACTTTTAATTCATTTAACTTAATTTCATTTTAGGTTTAAGAAGTGTTTCAACATTGCATCATCTACTGATGAACACATACATTTTTACTTGAAATGATCACTCTGTAGGTTATTTAACCACATGTTTCTATGTCTTTTAAACACATTAAACTGTGCAAATTTACACAAAGTTTGTCTTCAATCGGACCCTCTTTCACCTAATATATTTACTTGAAGTACCCCTGAGATTTTAAAATGAATTTTAATGATTAAGTATCACATTTGCATGTTCATGGTTTTCTGATGTTGGTTATGGTCACATAACATGCAGGTAAAAAAATGTTTGGTTTTTTTTTGTTTTTTTTAGTTTTTTGTTTTAATTGATTTTAAAAGGATTTATTTTAATTTAATATTTTTTATTATTTAAATAATTATTAGCTTTTCATTAAACTTAGAAACCCCCTACAGTTCCTTCACAAACCCCACTTTGGGAAACCTTGACATAATGTATTGTTTAATGCAGAACTTCCGTAAATAATCAGACTACTTTTAGATTATTTTCAACCTAACTTGTTTATCACGTTGATTTAAATAGGATAATCTTGTACCATATTGACGTAAAAATACAAACAGTAAGAAAATATACTACATTTGTTGTTATTAACAACATGAAGTGCATTAAACATTACATTATGTCAAGGTTTCCCAAAGTGGGGTTTGTGAAGCAACTGTAGGGGGGTTTCTAAGTTTAATGAAAACCTAATAATACGGAAGTTCTGAGCGGCCATGTAATACTTGCAGAAAGTTTGTGTTCATATAAAGAAAGAAAGGCATCTGCATATGGGACGGCATAAGGGTGTAAGCAATGGATTTTTTTTGGTGTACTTTTAATTGAGTAAAACTGTCACTGTGTTTATACTTTCATTTGAGCATAATTTTTGAGTAATTTTCACTCCCTTGCTCATGAATCTATGAGTTTGAGGGTAATTACAATAGAGGTATAAACCAAGGATAGGCAACGTCGTTCCTGGAGCACCGATGACCTGCAGAGTTTAGTTCTAACTCAAACATCAAACATACCTGAACAAGCTAATCAAGGTCTTCAGGATTACTAGGGCTACAGGCAGGTGAGGGGTTTTTTTCAGGGCTGGAACTAAACTCTGCAGGACATCGGCACTCCAGGACCAACGCTGATTATCCCTGCTATAAACTATATTAAAACATAAGTAATATATAAGTAATACATATCGCACATGATTGAAAATAAATTAAATTACTCACAAATACCTATAAATAATAAATAACACATTAAGAATACTTAAAAAAAAATCTAATTCCAAAAAAAATCTAATTAATAACATTCCAGGATTTCGTTATCACTTGCTGCTTATAAGACTCAGTTAGACTCTGCAGATCATAACTATAATTTGCAAGCATTTCTTACTCTTTAGAGAAAGTGATGAACACTAACATAGAAATGAGAACTTTAAAATACTCTCAATAAAGGTGCTACTGTATGAAAGTTTTTCAACAGAGATTTTTGTTGATAAAAGGAGTTCATTTGTGTACATATTTTTATCACTTTGTTTATTAGTTTTATAAAATTGTATTATCTCTCTTTGGTGTAAAGACTCCAGAGAGATTTCAATTCTGTTATGATTAGTCCTAGAGGTTGTAACAATTCTTAAATACTATTTTTTATTAAATATTAAAACAGTAATATTTGTTATTCAGTTTAACATTTTTATTTAGTAATAATAATTATAAAACTAATTGATAGCAGTCATATATACAATCACAAAACTTTTGACAATATATTTTAAAATATATACAATATATTAATATATATAAAATATATACAGTAATAATTCAGCTGCTCCAGCATCCACACAGAGCGCCACACAGACTGGAGCAGAGGATCAAAACCCTTCATTGTGTGGCGGCCATTAGTCCATGATCCTCTGCTCTTTCTCAGGAAGCTGTTCTCTGCACCTCCTGTGTCACTCCTGCTTACCCTATACAAATAATCAAAATCATTTCTCTAGTCTGATCCTAACAACACAATTCAGCCATGACTGCTGTGATTCAGATAAGTGTGTGTCACTGGCCACCTGTTCAGTGTAACCAGGGGTGGCGCTCAATGTCATCTAAACTGGGCCGATCTGCTGCCGCTGCACTGAGGCACCAGCGAATCAACTGACGGCACTCTGTTACACACAACACAGTCTTCAGAAACACAAAACTACACACTTCACCTGGATCTGGACGTGATTTCTGTCTCTTGCCTGTAGACAGCTCTCTAGGGAAACACAGTCTGCTTTTGGAGGTGACCCTCAACGATCCTCTGAAGGGGAAACAGCCGCACAGGATGTTGAAGAGCGTCACCCCCACTGACCAAACCGTAGCCGGTCCTGCGTGATAGCGGTGCCGCCGAAACCACTCAGGAGGGGCGTATTGAAGAGTGCCTGAGAGACAAACATCTTCTGAAAAGGTTCCAGTCCAAACTGATTCCCTTTGGTTGATCATCAAAAGTTCACAGTTAAACACAGATCACTGTAGTGAGATCAAACCAACCTGCAAAGTATTTGTAGGCCGAGTCTTTAAGCCGATCTCCACAACCGAAGTCCAGAAGTTTGATGTCATGTGACTCTGTGGAGATCAGCAGGTTCTCTGGTTTGACATCCCG